>NW_008825076.1:4731708-4742635 GCF_000699105.1 Pygoscelis adeliae
CCGAACCTTCTCGTCCGCTCTCCTCGGCGCCCAAAGTTTCTGAAACTCCCTAGCCGTGCTGTAAGTCATCTCCGTTTTTCAAGCTTAATAAGTGGCTGTAGATCACAACAGCATGGCTAAAGCTTCCCTCTGTCAGCCGCGGAGATGTGCGCTGATTGCCCGTAGCGCCGTGTGGCGATAGGTAGATGACGTTACAGCATCGCGCAGGGGTCCGAGGTGCAGAAAGAGCTGCTGCGTGTGGTCTGGGTAGCGCAGAAGTCTGCTACGGTGTCTGCCCTGAAGAATCTGTGATCGCAGGGTAAATCTGCTGCCTCTGTCGTCCTTTCCTGCTTTCTCAGTTGGTTTTGTAGGTATGTGGCTTGTAAGCCCTTAATATCGGGGAGCGCATCGTAATCACGAGTGAAGAAACACTGACAGGAATAAAGAGGTGGACTGCAAAAAGGGGGAGAACATCTGCAGAGGGAGAAGACGGTGGAGAAACGGTGCCCGTTTTCTAATAGGATGATCTCAAGTGAAAACAGCAGGATTTATTTGACTGTTTAATACGCTGATTTTTCAAAGAGAGTTGGTCAGAAAATAGAGGATTTGTTCCACAGAAAATTCCAGTGCTCCAGAGCTTGTTTCCACTCCAGATCAGAATGAAAAGCACAAACTTCTCTCCAAAGTAATGTTCTGTAAAATATTGATTTAGGATAGTTGAGCTGGGCCCATTGCTTGAGTTCTTCCAGCTATGTTCAAATATTTTCTTTCTTAAAAACAAGCTACCCGCAGAACTAACATTTAGTCTATCTTAAATTTGAAATTAAGTAAAATATTTTGTTCCATCACCCCCTAAAACCACTGCGAATAGCTGCGTGTTTGGGATTTAAATCCTATTTTGTGGCATCTGTATTACATTGAAACATTTTCAGCAGCTCTCCTTGCAACGTTTCGTACTCAACATTTGATTTGGAGAGATCCCCGAGTCAAGTTGCCTGTAGCTGGAATTTTAAAAACAAAAGAGGGAAAGAAAAACTTGTCTGCTATTTTAGGGTCTTGCAGTACTGGAAATGCAAACACTGCAGCGTGAATATTTAACTAGTGCATAAGAATCTAAAAAAGTGTAAAGCAAATGCAACGCAGCAGTCTATTTGCCTTGTTCAACTAGAGCAGCATTAAGACATTAAAAATGGATTTACAGATTTCATAATGTGATTGCAACATTCACACAGGTTGGGATTTTTAATTTAACTTTGAACTGGATAATGCAGATTACTTTGGGACCAGAATGGACTATATTCTAATGGGAGAATTTGCCTTACGCAGGATTAACATATCAAAGGCAGAGAAGGATTTTTTGAGAAGATGGCACAATGATCTGGCTTGCTTGCGAGGTTGACATCCTACTAAAGCTGTTGGCATCAGCATGTGGTTTCAGACCATTCCAGGCAGCAGGGCATTAGGGAGGCACTCGCTCTGCTTTTGTCATGTTCCTTCGTGTTGACCACATGTGATACAACCCGTCACAGCACAGTCTGGTAAATTTTGCTTCTATCTTCCCTTGACCTTAGTGGTCTGAGCAAACAGCCTTCTGCTAAGCGGCAGCACAGCGCAGTCCTGGAAGGGCGGTGTGCTCTAGCAGCGCGCCGTCCCGGTAGAAGTCACGATGCCACTGAAAGCAGATTGCATTTTTGCCTGGACTGCCCATACCTCTCACAGCCAGTGGTGATTAGCTCCCATTCCCGTCGTTGTAGGTTGTTTTGTGTTCACTCAAACTAAAGACATTTGCATCTGGAAGCAACGCTTGATGCGAACCCTCTTGTATTTGAGTACATGTTATCAGTCTGCTTTGGAAACTTGTTGGCGTTGATTTAGCAGTGAAGTAGGAGTGTGTGTGCGTCTGGGGGATGAGGAGCACTTGCAGTTCTGGTAGAGGTGCTGCACAGTCAGGGCAGTTCCAGGACAAACTTTGGGAAGTTTGCAGAATTTGCTGTTACCAGCAGAAGCTGGGCTGTGTCTGTGAGAGATTCCAGCACTCAGTGCTGAGTTACTTTAAAAAAAAAAAAAATTACAAAACTAAGAAAAGCCAGTGTTTCAGCACTGTTGGCTGGGCGAGTGAGTAGATGTCATCCTCTCATGTTTCCTCCCTAACAGCTGCCATCGTGCTCTGACTCAGGTGTAGTTGATAACGTTGGTTTGAATGCTCGTCTAAATAATATTGCCAGAAAAGGAATTCAAGGCAGGTAGGTATTCAAAGAATTTGTACCACTAACAAGGGTAGATAGCTGCAGTACAGATTTTGGAAGTACAGTGGAAAAGGTGAACAGCAGAAAGGAGCAACTGCCGGTGAGATGGAGGGACAGCCCACGTTGCTGTCAGTTTACCTCTGCACTGGATACTTCTCTTGGGGATCTGCACTCTGTCAGTGCAGCTGTGCCAGAGATGGACGACTTCTCCATCGCCAAACAACCAGAGTAATGAAATCCTTTGCTGTTTCACTGCAGAAGGATCAGACAAACTACTACCACCTGTACTTAGAAAGGTAGAACACAACTCTGAGCCCCCTGCACATGCAAATGTGTAATTTTGAAGGTGCTGTGTCTGTCACGCACTATTTTGCACCCCAGTGCAAGGACATTAGATGGGATTATATCACCTGCCACCTCCTAAGAAAGTATATTCATTGGCCCAGCCCCTATCCACGTTGTAGCAGTATGTCTTATTGGGAAAGTCCCCCACAAGACTTCTCTCTCTGATAAAAGGTTCTCCTCGACAGCTGAACTCTCAATATCACATTAGTTTTAGCTTTTTTCTAGTAGAAGTGGAAGCAGGGTATTTGCAAGTATCAATAGCCCTATATCCCTCTGCACAAAGACATTGCAACCCTCCGGTGGTGTGCTAAGCCTTGTGTGCTTTTCTAGGATGGTGGCATTTCATGTTCACAAGGGTCATTCTTGTTCTTCAACAATGTCAGAAAATGGTCCATATGAAAACAACTGAGTGATGGGATGAACAAAAGGAATTATGAAAACTATATAATTTCATTTGAGAACTCTAATGCCTTCTGGGCAGTATCGTATAATACCCAGCATGAAATATCCCATCAAACACGGACAGCACAGACATGGAACAATGTTAAGCAAGAAGTTTGACCAGAGCACTGATTATTGATTTCAAAACATTCCAGTGCTATGTGGCCACAACAATCCGAGGCAAAATTGGAGTAGTCAGAGAGAATCAAAGTGGTGCAGAGACGCTGCTCGCACGACGACTGTTGAAGATCACTTCATGCAGATATGCAACAGCTGCAGCAAGTTTCATGCAGAGACATGCCTTTATATTTAATTTAAGTATAGGCATCGGCACTCACAGGGGAAGGAATGTTGTCTGAAAGTAATAGTGAGCCTTCTGCATCTGGAACAAGAATTCATACTGAATCATATTGAAAGTGAAGGAGTGGTGAGCAGCTTCAGCGCAGTGACTCGGGTTGAGGATTGTCTATGAACTGGGCTATCTCCTTACATGTTCGGAAATGAAAAATGAGGTTATCGCTAAGCTTGCATTGCTGCTGTCAGCATGATAGTTGTCCTGAGGATAAGGATACTGCGATTTGCCAGAGCACAAATTAAGCCATTGCTTTTACACTTGGCCTTTTTTTAATCTACACTGCTGCTTCCCAGCCAGCTACAGCAGCCTCTGGGGATTCCTGGGCTATTTCCAAGTGACCTGTGCATGATAACAAAGAAAAATAAATTTTTATTCGCTATATGCTGATCCCTAGCACCCGCTGGAAAGTATCTGGAGATCACCGAAGTTACACATGCGGAGAACTGGCCTCCATTAGTAGTTAGTCAGATACACCAAAACCAGCAAACATCTATTTGTGTAGTCTAGACGGAGTTTGAACGGTTGTCGTCTGAAGGGCACAGACAATTCTCCAGTGTGGTCATTTTTAACACCAAAATGTTGGATTTTGATGGCACAGCAAAAGTGTAAACAAACAGGTTATGCCACACGATACATCCGAAATGTCACTTTGAAAGTCACTGTGTTTTACGTGATCTCTTTGCCTTGTTTCTTCTAAACCAGAGGCCGTCTGGCTGAGGAATCTGGTCTGTCTTCCTATGATATTGGCAGGGGCCGAGGTCCACCAGTATGTTGGGTAAAATTCATGATAGTATTTACAACTAAAACTTGCTGATTTTATCTGCTCTTCTTTCAAAGTTACACTGTATTTAATGACAGGTCTTTTTTCTGAAATGAAGTTTCAAATTTATCTGAAAAAAGCAGCAAGTGCTTGTGAAATAGAAAGGTTCATTCCTTTCTATTAGCTCTGGGTTCAAGATTCGGAGATTATTGAAACTGTTTTCACTAATTCAGCTTGGAGCATTCCTGTAGGGTTTTTTTTTTAACCTCTGAGGATGTTTCCTTTCATCAGCAGGTATAACAATAGTCTGCAATGACTTTTTCTCCTTTTGGGCAAAAGTTAAATATGAATTTATAACACGATTGCATTAAGATTTCAGAACTGTGCTGCAAAAATGAATCAATGTTGCTGTGATCTTACTTGCCTTGAGATTACAGGCAAACAACCCCCCCCCCCCCCCCCCACTGATATAGTTAAACTTCCCATAGCAAGCTTGGATGATATGCTGAGCTCCAGTGTATTTTTATTAAGCTCCTCTGAAATGATTTTCAAAGGATGAAAACCTAGCCTTAGCTCGCTACAGAGTTTAATGGAGCCAAACTGTTACCCATAGTCTTTAAAGAACATGCCGTAACCTTTTTGCTAAACAATCTGCTCTGCTGTTACCAAGTTTTACCCAATATTCAAATGAAACTTATTCCTTTTCAACCTTTGCCAAGCTGAGGTTATTAAGAAAGAGATACAAATTAAAAGGATTAAAAATGCAGCTCTAATTAAACACATATGAGCAGTTAAGAGTCGGCTCTGCCCTGGTTATCTGTGCACATAGAAATATCACACACAACTTAAAACAGCCATAGTCCCCATTAAGTGCTTGCTAAAGGCACCACCAAACGATGTAATAATATGCTGTGTCTTTCTCTAGAGCTTTTTCTATGTAGGTCCTAAAATATTTCAAAAAATTAGATGAGCTATTGCTATCCCCACTTGCAAAGGAGAAGAAGCTGAGGCAGAGAGCAAGGAGAGGAGCTTTTCTCTGCTGGCATCTTCAACGAACTTGAAGTACGTGGCCTCCTCCGTGGAGAAGAGCTCCTGGTTGTCCCCTAAGGCTGTGGCAGTGGCATGGGACGGGATGGGGATGGCTCGCCCTTCCAAGCAGACCTGATGTTTCTTTTCAGAAGAATGTAAAGTGCAACGAAATCATATCAAGCAATTTTGGCTTTCTATGACAAAAGTGAGTTGAGTTGGTGTCTCTTAATAAGTATCTAAACAGGCCCATGACACATAATCACAAAACAGCATGTGTGATCACAGCTCGGCATTTTAAAGGATTAGAGGGGGATTAGGACGTTTGTAAATTCCTCACCAACCTTTTGTAGAGACAGGATGGAATATTTTTTAAAGAATTCACAAGCAGCAACTGTCTGTTAAAAGCCTTTATTCCCCTGATTTGTGCTGGGTGTGGATCACTGTGATTATTTTTTTTTTAAGAGCTCATCAATCTCGGCTGTGTATAAATCCTTGTTTGTACGATTCCTAATAAGTTTCAAGGGCTTTATGCTCCTCATGAAGAATGGGAAAACCTCCTTGCACCAGAGTATAACAGGTCCTTTCATTCTCCTGCTGGTGTTGCTGATTTAACACACCCACCCAAGGGAATAATATCACCCGGGAAAAAAAAGTGAGTGAATTTTGATCCCCAAGAAGTGTTCCAGAAAAGCCACTCATATTCTAGTACTTCTGGGGCCAACATATCATGATTGGCTTGAAAAATCACAGTAAATAATCAGGGTTCACCAGACAGGATAACAGGACTTACCTGCTTTTTCTGGGAATGGGAGACAAAGCTGGACAGGAAAGGAGAGGAACACCCTGACTCGCGCCCGCATCCAGGTGAGATGATCTGACAGATCATTTGGATACGGTGCATATTAAACAGGGCTGTTCAGAGCATCCCTCAGGTGAAAAGGAAATACTATGTAAAAAAACAAAAATCTGTTTTCTTGAATGGGTTAATTTTTCAATAATATTTTTGGCTATCAGTTGACGGGAAACGTTCTAGGGAGAGTTGTCCAATTGTCCACAGGTAGGAGCAGCTGTGGTACCCAGTGCTAACCCGCTTGTTTTGTAATGGAGGTGGGACTTTCTCTGTGTTCATATCTCTTTCTTTGTCCAGGATTGTAGCTTGGTTTGGGAGCATGGATAAAGTTCAGGAATGTTGCAGCTAAGGCTGCAGGCCAAAGCTGACAGTGCTGCAGGATCCATGGGTTGTCATCTTCTCGCCAAGGCTGCTGAGGATGGAGTTTCTGTGCTGCCCAACTCTACCTGCTTCTAGCAAGGTGCAGTAATCCTTGCCTACTTGCAGATCTGCCAAGGATAGGCCAACAAAAAAAGACTGAAAACTTCGGGCCGAGCTTTTAGGTAATTTTATTTTTTTTCCCCCAAAGTCTGAACGTTCAAAGCTCTGAACCTGGCAATTTCCTCTATATTCTTATCTTACCACTGTTTCTTTAGCCAAAAGCTAATCTTGACCATGAAAGCTACTTTGGGTTAAGGATGTGAATTTAAAACATCCTATCTAGTCCTTAATAGCCTGTGTATGACCACTTACTACTACTAGTCTGAAGAGGTCTCAGAGCGGTCACCCATGGAGGTCCTCAGGAACTGGCAAACCTTTCTGGACAACTCCATATGTGAGCAAACAGCTGCAGCAGCTCTGCCTTTAACAACTGCACACATCCTCATAAACTTTTCTTATTTCTTTTTTTTTTTTACTGTCTGCATTTACCAAGGTACAATCATAAGGGGATTTGCCTAGAAAAGGTTGAGGGAAATTTATGCAGGATTTGGAGGAGGGAGGGAGGGAGAGTCCCCCAGCCGCGGTGTCAGGCTTCTGGCCCTTTGCTGTTGTATGAGCTGGTGACTCAGGTATCAATACAAGTGACTGGGCCACCACCCAGGCAGCAAAAGCATCCTCCCTGCAAGGAAAAGAGGGGGGTTCCCAGCCCATGGCAGTTTGACTGGTTCTTTGCTCCCTTCTGGCACTTCATCCGCTTCTGAGTATATTTGGAGTGGTGTCCATTTGCCAGATCCTGTGTGGGTAAGTCGGGCATGGGGATGTTAATTTTTGTTGCTACTTGTCCTTCAGACATGGCCCGCGAGTTCTGGCCCAGGGCCAGGCTGAAGAGGTTAATGCGTTGCTGGCAACCCTCTAACCAGAAGTAGTTTGCACTCCGGTGCTTCTCTCTGTAGAAACACAAACACAGTATTTCATATGGTCACCCCTTAGGAAATACAGTAATTCGCATTAGTTTAATTAACCCAGAGAGGCCATTGTACTGAAATGCAGCCACCTGTAAGGGAGAGCAGAGCAAGCACCATGGTTAAATGGGAGAAAGGTCCCAATTTTAAACCAGAAGAGTAGGTGTAAATCTTCCCCTTAGAAGTGGGGAGGGATTAGTACATACAGGCCCAGCAGGAGCCCAGTTTATTGCTAATTGCATCTTCACATTTTAGCCGTATTAAAAAAAAAAAAGATAATCCTTGAATATTTAATGTCCCATTTCTTCATGATCACAGAGATTAATTGGGAAACGAAAGTAACTGGAAGAGAGGGGCAGAGACCAGAACACAGGGAGCTGCAAGCCTGAGCTCGGGTGCAGGTAAGGTACAGGTCCCTGCCCTTCCCCTGCTGGGTTGTGCAATGGAGAAGCACTCGCCACCTTGAAAGGTGAGGGGTTTTGGTCTTCTTGGCCTGCTTTTCTCCTCCTCCTTCATGTTTTAGTAATTCCTGGGTGACTGATACTGACCTCGGGGTCAGGAGTCTCCAGTTAACAGCCAGGAAATGCCCTTCCCATTGGTCGTTATTGCCTAATTAACAACTTGAAATATTTCACAATCAATGCCAATGACACAAGATGGCCATTTCGAGGGGTGGGGGCTGCAGAGCACTTGGCAGCATTTGCGTGTGAAAGCCCCGCAGTGGGATGCAGAGGCTGAGTGCATGCCTCGCCTGCCGCTGCCGCTCCCCTCTGGGCTCCGGGCTCGGGAGCGGTGCTTCCAGCCTCGCTTACACCGAGAAGAAAGTTTTTCACAAATACAATGGCTAGAAATGGCTGGGTTTAAGGACAGGTATTTCCAACCAATGCCACTGTGTCAGGAGGGGCTTATAAAAGCTGGGAATGACGAAAAGGGCTTGAACAGCCCATTCCCTCCCTGTTACCGTTTCTGGTCTCAGACAATGAATCCTTGGCTTGAATCAACACCAGGCTGGGCTGAGCCAGATGTCTTCTTGGCCTGGCAGGGGCTGTGAGAGAGCAGGAGCAATTCCCAGTCCTTCACCCAACTTCATCTGCTGGTCAGGACGGTCAGCCACCAGTGATGTGGCCTATATATATAAAAATATATACATATCTTTCACGAGGGACTCTCCCTATCCAAGGAGTTTTACAGTGTTTGTGGCATGTTGAAAGGTTTGTTAAAAAAGCTGAGTTTTAGAAACAGCCTCCCTCTCTACCTGATGAGGAATGTAGTGGGGGAAGGAAGTGCATTTTAATGTCCTGGGTGGCTGGCATGGAAGAGCAATGCAGAAACTGCTGTAGAGTAAGAGGGTTTGAGGGCTGGAGCTAGCTACTGGGTGTCTGGTCTCCGTGGGAGTCCTCCATGGGCCACTTTAAGTCACTGATCTGGCAGAAAATTCACACAGCAAAAGCAATGCATGGAGGGGTCCAACAAGTGCCAAGAGCTGGATCCTGCTGCTGGGAGCCCAAAAAAGGGAGAAGGAAGAGATTAAAGAGAAAGACACACCCCACCCCCCTCCTTTTGGCTCTGGTGAGCCATGTTGGTGCAGCTGCCCACAGAAGAGCAGCCAGAGGCCACATTCGCTATAAGTGAATCCAGGCACTGCCACAGTGTCTCGCATCACACATCCGATGAGCATCAGGAGTGCCAGGACACGTTTATCTCTGCTGAGATGGAGCACATGGTGTAGCACGTGTAGCAGCACGATGCTTTGTCCTGCTCTAGTATGCGCTTTGCCAGTACCCCAGCCAATTCCCCCCTTAAAAAATACAATAAAATTGAACCAACAGAGGGAATTTTCTTCAGCGTGGACATGGAATTGCTCATCTGGCACCCAGATGCCTTCAGACTGGATTTGGCATCTTCTGGCAGCACAGCCTTACACAGAGAATTAATAAGGAGCAGCTAACTTCATACTTCATACCATTGTAATGTAACATTAACTTCCATCTGCAGGCACTGAGAGTGTTGTGGTGATGTTTTGATAGCAGTATAAGCGTATCTCACGTGCCTATACAACGACTACAGCTTATACAGCTGCTCCTGGTGAAGCTATGGTGGGGGGACCAGAGCAGGTGAGCCTGCTCTGAGAGCTCCATAACTGGCCCGTTCCTTTTGGGGCAGGATCATGAGGTGTGTAAATGTTCTCCCATGTTACACCACCAAATTAAAGAGGTCAAGCCAAACACGAATACACCTGAAAAAGTATTTACTACTATAAATATTCAGTATTTACTATTGAAAATGAATATGGATGAAATACAGCTGAACCCTTTTTTAATGCATTTTGCTATTTGCATTCGTTCTTTGGGGATACTTGGGCTGCAGTCGATGTCACTGTTTCCTCTGGAGAACCAGAGTCCTTTTATTTGTGTTAATCATCCACCTGCGATAAGAGAAAAAGAAAATAGAAATAAAAGCAGCCTGTCACTGTAACATAGCTAAGGAGAGGAAGAACAGTGCAAAGTAACTGAAGTTCTTCTGTTAAGAGTGTGCTTTTAAAGGGTCACAGAGCTGATCAGTGAGGAGCGTAACTCGGGCATCCTGACAGCCCCGTTCCTGCTCTATTCGTCACAGTGATACCTAAACCCTGAATAAATCCCTGGGTATTCCTGGGTCATGTTTGCTTTTTCTCAGACTAGTCTCCTAGCTAATGCTTTCAGAAACAGGTTTGAAATTAAGATTTCCATATTTATGTTCCTGTTAACATAGATACATTAAAAAACTTAATGAGCTTATGTAACAAATTGCTACATGACATTGCTAACAATTCAAGAGAGGATCTGTACTTAGGTAGATAAGAATGGCATTTGCAATGGCACCAGCTCTGGTAAAATTACAAGGAGCATCAATTGCATGCTTCAGGTAGACTGTCCTGAGACTGGAGCCTAAAGGTCTCTGGCATGGTCCAGTCCCACCGGCAAGGTGTGTGCGTGGAGAGCCATGTGCCACAACTCATTTGCAGAGCTTAAACAGGGTGATACAGCTGCAGCCTCTACCCAGGGTCCTTCCATGTCCAAGGGACGAGATGAGGCCGTGGTCACAGCCCAGGTCTCGGCAGACCTGGCATCACTTCTTTGCCATCACAGCATTCCTGTGTTGAGCAAGACCCTTTGGGCACGTCTGCAGAGACCGGAGCTTTCTCTGTGCCCGCTCTGAACTGGCTCAGTGTGTCAGCGGGTTTGGGAGGCCGCCAGCCATTGCTCTGCCGGAGCCAGTGTGCCTGCTCCAGTAGGGAATTGGTGTCTCAGGCACTGTAAGGGCTCCTGGAGCTCCCAGATCACATCTGGCCAGCTTGGGGCAGGGGCAGGGCGAGCTGGAGGTGTTCGTAGCTTGTAGATAAGCTTTACATTTCCATGTTTCCTGCTTCCCCACTATAAACAAAGAAATACCGCATCCCCCAACTTTTGGGACAGGAAGATGGCATGCTGCCTATGTGTGTAGGTAGTGCAGAGCTGGCGAAGACTAGCAGAGCGTGGCAGACGTTCAGCCAGTCTGAGA
>NW_008825076.1:4742686-4746703 GCF_000699105.1 Pygoscelis adeliae
CTGCTGACCAGGCTCAGGGGCACAACACGCTCTCCAGAGAAGCTGGGGCATTGCTTTTAGGAAAGGAGGGCTCAGGGATTGAAAAAGCAAGTACTCTTCCTCCCCAGTTAGTGCAAAGAGTTTTATATAGACAAGTAAATAGACTGGGGCTCTTTCACCCAGTCTTCCAGGAAGCCACCACTGGCCGACAGCTGTGGCAGCAGAAGCGTGAACTCATCCCTCACTTCCATTCATTGCAAAGCCTCCCTGTGACTATTTACATGCCACCATTATTAAGTAGGGCCAGGTTTGGGCTCCAGAAGGCACTGTGGCCTTGATGAGGTTTGGCTTTCTTTGCTGGAACAAGCCACAGGCGTAAGTGGCAACTGGTGCCCTGGGCATGGACAGGAGCCTGGGTGCTCCCAGGGCACTGGGGGTTCTGGGGGGTTTTGGCCTCATGGCCATGTTTTGCTGTCCACCGTGGTGGCTGCGGTGGTGTCGTATGCTGGCTGGGAAAGAGCAGACGATACCTGCCCCACCAGAGAACAACACTGTGCCTTGGAAACCTGGGAACAAACTTGAACTGGTGAAGAGATTTGTGCTGTTCGTGGTGATGTTGCTCTGAGCGGCTCCTAACCACACTACAACAGATTTACAGTCTTGCTGAAACGCAAGCGAGGATTCCTTTGGCAAAACTATGCTGGGATAAGCTATGCTGACAGAAGAGCACTTTAGCTGGTGTATTCTGTGTTTACACAAGAGGAGTGCTTTATCGGTCTAGCTATACTGGCAAATCTCCCCTCGGGCTAGTTAGTCTTCTCTCTGCAGCTTTGCTGTGTAGCTGTGCGGGCAGAGTCTCCAAGAAGAGATGCATCTGGCACTCAGCGAGGGGACTTGCGAGAGAGCCTCGCCGTGCCTGCACGGGGCAGTTTGCCAGGCTCCCCCCCGAGGCAAGCATTGCCCGACAGCCTGGACCCAGGCTGGAGTTCAGGTCATTCTGGCAGCACACCAGCACACACCCTCGGTGTGGACACGGTGCGCTCCGGGGTAACCTGTAATTTGCATGGGTGCAGCTTGACCTGGTTTGAGCCCGTGTCTGCTGCTGGATTTGCATCTGTTCAGCTGAGCTGGTTTTGTTTCGCTGCTGTGATTGTTTTCAAGTCTAATGCAGCCCAGCACAAGGAAGTGGTGGCCTCGTTCAGCATCAGGGCTGGCTTTCAAAGGCAACCATCCATCTTGCACCGATATGACTCTCAATTGTAAAAACTGCCTTCCCTGCCCTCCAAGTTCCCTCTCGTTCCTCGACAGACCCTTGCCCCATGGCTCCCCAAAGCAAAACTTCACCGTGCCCCAGAGGGAGGGAGCAGCTATTCTCATGTCCCCTCCTAGGCTTCCCTCGGCTGCTGCCCAAGACCGTGCTCCCAGGGTCATTAATCTCAGCTCTCTGGACCACCAAGTCATCTAACAGTATAAATTTGATCTGGATCAGGTGTGGACCTACAGTTCCCCTTTTGCTGAGTTAGTCAAAGCACGTGGTTAGAGTCAGCTTTGGCGTTTTTGAAAATTTGTTTTGGTGACAGGATGATGGACCACGTCTGGTGCAGTGCTGTGGGCAAAAGAGATCTTATGCAGCATAAAACTGCTGCTACCAAGTTAATGTCAGCCTCTTTTTTAATACATTTGCATTGGTAGAGTGAATTTATACTGACTTAGTGCTTTCCAGTGACGGATTTTTGTACTAGTAGTAGGAGATTTAGAGCTGCTTGCACTGTGTTGCCCAGTTGTGTCTGGACTGTGGCTCCTAAATCCCATGGGATGGGAACTCTTGGCTCTTTCCTGAATCAACTATGTCAGAAGCTGGAAATCCAGCAAATACCTTTGTTAACGGCACTTAAACTTCTCTAGACTGATACATCCTGGGCACTTTTCACTACTCCAGCAGGTAGAAATGTAGCACAGGCAAAGAAAGAGCTAGGGATCAGGTGTGGAGAGCCATAGCTGCCTGATCACAGCGGTGTTCCTGTGCAAAACTCTGTTAACAGCAATGATGGGAAATCTTGGAGCATGGGTGCATGTGTGCAGGTAGAGGGCAAAAGGGATGACAGAGGAAAAGTTGGAAGCCCAAAAATGAAGATGCCTGAAAGGCTGCCTGAATTCAGATTTGAACCGAAGCACCCTGAATCGTATTGCCTCTATTTTATTACTGAATAGCGAAGAGTGCAGGTTTTTAATAGAAGCAAAATCATCTGGACATCCCAAGTCTGCGTCCTTCTGCAATCATACCTGCATGCAATTAGCTGAACACAGATAAGAGGTTTCTAAGTAGTGTGAATTCTTACGCCACAAAGTATCTCCTTTGTGCCTTTGCAGCAATAGTGCTGCATGATGTTTTGCAAATAATTTTACACAGAAAAAATAGAGCTATTAGAAAAAAAAAAATCAGAGCCTGCATATATTTGCTACAGTAACCATGCAACATCATCCTGGACTCCCGTCTCTGCAGATACACCTGCAAAATCAAGTCCTTGAGAACGCAGCTTGGAGCAGGTTTGGAAGAATTTGAAGGAATTTGCTGGCACCTGATATTTTATAACGCTGACAGCCCTTCACTGGTACCTTATTAGCCTGATTATAAATGACAGAGTGCATTAGGTGTAGAGTTTTGACTGATGTAATTTTTGCCAACAGTTCCATTTTTTTCCCCACACAGCTCTGCTTCATCTTGCCGTGTAATGGAGTTGCAGCTCACCAGCGTGTCAGCAATGGAGAAACACCACAAAGGAGGAAACACGGTGCCACCAAACCCCCTGTATTTTCCAGTGCATCCCAGTTAAGCAAACGCCTGTGGTAATCTATTAACGGGGACATGGAAGGGAAGAGAGTGTCTTTGTTCTCGTCTTTGCTGCTAAGTGATAAAAAGGCCAAAGAGTTTGGGAGTTTTGTATTTGTCTAAATTTTTTGTCCCTCCGAGCGTTTTCCCCATATGTGATACATTTCAGATTTTGTCCAAGCGAGCTTTGATGGAGGACTCTGGGGAAGACTGGCTATTTAGAGGGATTAGGAGTTTTCAAGAAACTTCTTCTAAAAGGGCAAAAGGAATGGGAGGCTCATATTGAAGGATTTGTATTAGCTACAGCCTGAATTGGGCTGAGCAATGTTTTTTCAGCTCATTTCTGTGTCTGTATTTGAAATATTTGCTTTTCTGCTGTTTTAGCCTATGAGATTCTTTCTTTTTGTGGTACCAGGGCTTTTTTTTTCTTATTAGTAGTATAAGCAATTAGCTGTAGGAACATATGATCCACCAAGGCTTTATTTTTTTGAAGTATGAATTATGTATATTGTGCCAAGAGTCTGTTGAAAAGAGCCTAACTAAATGTATCGATCCTGATTTCACATTTAGCATTGTGGTGTTTTGACTGTTTCTGTTTTTTGGTCGTGTTTGGCTTTTGATGTGGAGTCTGCTTCCTGCACTAACGAACCGAGTTCAATTACACACAGTCCAGCAACAACATCCTCTGGAGCAACACTCTGGCTAACAGCAATGAAGTCCATGGCACTGCTGCTCCTGATGGACATAAAATGGAGGGAATAAAAAAAATCAGAGTGTCTCTCCAGCACAGAGTGATCACGTGCTGCAGGCAAAATGTCAGAGCCCTGAGGAGGTACCTCAGGATCATTGGGCAGAGGTGCAAGGGTCTTGGGGACCATGGCTCCCACTTCTCCCTCGCTCCCACCTGCTAAGAATCCAGCTCTCGCCAGCACTGGGATTATTACCCTTGTTTTATGAATTAGGAGACCGAGGTAAATGCAGCTGCAGTCACATTTGCGGTCATTCACTGCCTCAAGGACAGGGACAGGCTGGGAATTTGGGTCTTCCTCACCCATGTCCCATGCTGTGGCTGCAGGCAGGCTCGTGTGAGCTCCCTCCCTCACTTTCAGGTGTGCGTCTCCTGCCACAAACCATCCAGCTCAACAAAACTTCTTGTGTACAAAAGCCAGAGAAACTCCTTACAGGAGCCCGAGGCAGCTGTGCATCGC
>NW_008825076.1:4746714-4747159 GCF_000699105.1 Pygoscelis adeliae
GCTGAACCTCTGCCACATGCCATGCAGCATCTAACCTAGGGCCCGAAAGTGCCTGGTGTCAAAGTCTGTCACTTCTGCCTGTGAATTGCTAAACACATCCTCCCCGCTGCAGGCTCACAGCATGCTATGGCCAGGGGACTCTGCTCCTCCAGCTCCATGGGGAAGGAGCAGGAAGAAAACATAGCTGGAATCGTGTTTATTAAGCAAATTAATAGGTTGGGGAAAAACTAGCTGTGGTGTGGGCACGCTTTCTTCTCACCTCCTGCAGAAGCGGGGGCTGAAAGCTGAGGCAAGTGACGAGTGCTCGACAGTGCATCCCCTCTCCGCTCCCCATCATCTTCTCTTTCTCTGCTGGGGGGCAAACCGCGGAAGGGCCGAGGCCGTCACACTCACAGCCCCCGACGGGGCTCCGGCTCCCCCGCCGCACCCCCAATACGTGTGTAAT
>NW_008825076.1:4747981-4748624 GCF_000699105.1 Pygoscelis adeliae
GGTGTGGAAGTTACACGGAAAGTCTCCCGGGGCAGCAGCTCCCTTTGGAAAGCTCTGCAGGAGCCGAGGCGACAATCCGGACAGGTTGCTGCAGTCTCATTAATGATACAGATATGTGTGTGTTTAAATAATTTTTAGAGGAAGAGGGGATGTAACTAATTAGCATCCCCACGCTCTCTTTTAATTGCTGCCAAATAGGAAAACTACTGAATGTGACAGAGGCTTAGCAGTAGGCTTTGGTTCCCCTCCCGAGAGCCTGTTCACACCTGGGGGTGCTTTATGGTCCCCCATGGGAAACTGCATCCTCGTAAAAAGAGAGGTGTGCGGGGGAACTAAGCCCTCAAGAAGCAAGAAACCACTTCTCCTTGGAAATAGGGGATGTCCCCAAAGTAAAAAAATAATAATAATCATTGGTGCCCTTAAGTAAATAAAGCTGCCACCTGTCAGGAGCCACCTCCCCGGCTGCTCCTCAGTTCCTGCACAGCTCTCACCCCTGTCTCAAAAGGAGTGTCCGGGGTAGTGCCGTGTCCCTGCGGCAGCCCCGGCTGCCTGCGCCTTTCCTGCGCCCGGGAGTTCCCCGGAAAGGGAGAGTTTCGCCGGGCGTGGGAGGCCACCAGCCGGGCGGTGGACGGGCGCTGCCGCC
>NW_008825076.1:4748935-4750787 GCF_000699105.1 Pygoscelis adeliae
CCTGCCCTTGCCCTGCCTTGCCTTGCCCGGCTGTTTGCTCCCCGCGGAGCCCAGACCCCCGTGCCGGTCCCTGGCGGCTGCCGGTGCTGCGAGCGGAGACCGAGGAGCGAGTGGGTGTACGGGGAAGTTCGTCTCAAGCTTCCCCGTATTTAGCCTCTTCTCTGCTTTCTCGGTTTGTTTTCTAGGAAGCCAAGTGCTTATTTTGGTCGCCTTGTTTAGGTAATTTCTTATAAAGTCCTCATTCTCTTCCACGCCTATATTTATAAATATTATTTTTATATACACAACAAGTAAGAAAGTGAATTCATCCTCGCGATTTTGGCCACCAAAAGAAACAAAGCGAAGGTGTTCAGACCTTGACAATTCTAAAGAATGAGAAAATCATGGTCGCCTCTCAGTGTGACACTTCTGAGCAGCAAGAAAACCTGGCTTCTGAGGTTATGATAAAAATGACCAGCGTTGCTACGATGCAGGGTCTCTTTGGAAGGAAAAAGAGCTGATCCCAAACCTGGGAAGCTCGACGGTTCCCTTCTTCGTTTCTTTCTAAATCCATCTTGTCCCTTTAATACAAATGAACTTTAAGCTCCCCCTGTCTTTTATTATTTAGATTCCTAGTCTTAATGACGCCAGGAGCAGCGCAAGCACACTCGCTAATAATCGTCGCGAACTGCATTTCAAAGAAACATCCCTGGAAGAAAAATACCGTCGTTTAAAAATACATAAATAGAGACTCCACCAAAAATGATAATGCGGAGTCCCTGCTGATGATGGGCTTAATGCAACTGCTGCAAATCAGCACCTGCGTGCTAGATAAGGCAGATAACACCTCCAACAGTTACTTCCAGCACCCCCGTCCTCCTCGGTTTTATTTTTAGATCATTCATTTAGTCGGATGGAGGTGGGGTTTTTGTGTGGGCTTTTTTTTTTCCTTTAATTATTATTCTTGTTATTTTTCTTCCCTGATCCTTAGGAGAAAAAGCGAGGGAAGTGTGAACTGGTTTAAATCTCGAGACGTGGGTCTATCTCGGGCCTTTAATAGCAGCTCTCAGGCGGCTCGTCCCCGGACACTGAGATAGCCGAGATCTCCGCAGCCAGCACTGTCCAGGGTCATCTTTTGTCCCTGCCACAATAAACAAACACTTGCTCCTCTCATGTAAATGAGCAGCGATCCGGATGCACCTTAAAACACTGGGAGAAGTCGTTGCTTTTGAAAACGATGTTCATTTTGTCTGACACATAACTGCATAGATCAAATGGCTGCAGAAAGGTAGCAATTTGGCAGGGAAGTATTTTCTAAGCTTAGATGAAAGTGTGCTCGCGGCGTCCGAAAATGCCCGTCTCACCTCCCGCCTGCCTCCTCAGCCCCAAGTTTGCGCGAAAAGATTAGACAGGAGGGATTTTCGTTAAAAAATAATGATGCGAGGAACCAGTGGCACAATTCACACAGACCCGAATCGGGGACGCTGAATCAGTGCTGCTTTACCTACCAGGGATTCAACACAACTGCAATAATCTCGTCGGATAATTAAGTAAATTATACCTTAAACATTGGTAGCTTACAAGTTGTAATCAGTAATTCAAACTCTTGACAATTATGCAAATTGAGCGCAGGCTGGCGCTCGGACTTTCTCGCTTTTGCAAGGAGGACTTTTTCCGATGTTATTTCGCCCAGAAGCCGTCGGACCCGCCGAGTGTGGGGGCACCGGCGCTGCGCCTCCCCGCGCGGATTTTGGCAACGTCCTTCCACGCGTGTGTGGGGGGAACAACACCCGACGCTGCTCTCCCCCCACCCCCCCCCAAAAAAAAATCCAACACGTGGGGGGGCGTTTCGGGGCAGCCTCGTTGCAGTGAG
>NW_008825076.1:4752373-4752741 GCF_000699105.1 Pygoscelis adeliae
CTCCTCCCCAGCCGGGGCAGCGCGGCGGAAACCGGGCTGCGTCGCCGATTTGAATTTTTCTTGTTTTAATGATTCTTCCAACGACTTGCACAAGCGTGAGTGTTAGTCTGTTGCAGTCGTGGTGAGGAGAGCAGCGAGAACTGGTTTGTAATCTCTTCCCCGGGAGTGGGGCTGATTTCTTACGCGAAGTGCCTTGAAAAGAGAAGACTCCCTGGGCAGGAGCGGGGCGGCTCTCTCCCCTCCTCTTCCCCAATGCCAGCAAGCGCCGCAGCCCCGAGCGGCCGCTGCCCGGCGTGTCCCCCGGGTCTGGGCTGCCGCCGCTGCCCGACAGCCCCCCGCTGACGGCCGCCTCCCTTCTCCCCCCCCCC
>NW_008825076.1:4753323-4753751 GCF_000699105.1 Pygoscelis adeliae
CCCCCTCCGCACATCCCGGCTTTACTTGCCTCGTCCCCGTCCTTGGAGCGAAACCCGCCTTTTCTCCCTTTCCGTCCTTAAAATGGGGACGCGCGGGGCGGGGATGGGTTTCCCAAAAGCCCCCGGCTCGTTCCCTCTCAGCTTTTCAAGGTGCGAAACTTTCTCCCCTTTCTCTTTCCAGAATGTGGAAGATCAACACTTATTAATGCATGACCAGACAGTCATTAGAAAAGGTCAGTAAGGCGGCACTGCAGTTTACTTTCCCTTGTCAATAGTTAAAGTTTAATGACGCACCGGTGAATTGACGCCTTATTATCTTTTAAAAAAGACAGATCCTTTAGGATCGGGAGGGCGGAGGGGTTTTTATTACGCTCTCTCCGTCGCTGGATTTTTCTAAGGCCATCCGAGGGAAGGTGGCGGCGGGGGCG
>NW_008825076.1:4753764-4754169 GCF_000699105.1 Pygoscelis adeliae
GGCGGCGGGGCCGGCCCGGTCCCCGTGTGCCGCGGGGACAAACCCGGGGCCGCCCCGGCCCGGCGGCGGCGGCGAGACTCCTCCGGGGGACACCGGCCGTCCCCGCACGGACGAGTCCCCGCTCTTGTGTGTCCTCGAAACCAGGACCTTGGACCGAATTTAATGCTGCCCTGGAATACGTGTGTGTAAAGCGGCGCGGGGCTGTTGTTGTTGTGTTCTGTTGTTGTTTGGGGGTTTTTTGTTGTTGCTAGCACTCGAAGACAGTTTGGGGTTGGTTGGTTGGTTTGTTTGTTTTTCCCCTTCAACTTCTTGACAAGACTTGAGAAGGGAACGAGTTCACTGGCATAAGCCTGCTCGGCTTTATCTCAATCGAAATGGTTTTGTAGCTGAGGTTTTAAGGAAGGA
>NW_008825076.1:4754234-4772516 GCF_000699105.1 Pygoscelis adeliae
GCTTTTGTTTTTAAACAAATTTGTGATTAAAAAAAAAATCAGTGGAAGTTTCTTCTGAAGACTTCAAACAAATACCTAACTGAGGAAAAGCAGAAGTGTTTGTCAGAGCGCTGATTGCTGTGTTTAGCTCATGGGAGAATAATTTCGCTGTCAGATGCACCACTGAAAAATCTTTCCCCCTCCGGGGAGCAGGGCCGACCTCGACTCTTTAACCCTTTCCGATCGGTGCTGTGAGCCAGCAGTGCACCACCGGGGGTTAACTGGGTGGATTCGCAAGGGCATGGAAAAGCTGGATCTGTGGCTTGCTCCTTGCAAAGCCTTTGTTGCCCCTATTCACCTAAAGGCTGAAGCCATTAACGAGCAGCGTTTTACTTTCAGTTCTCTTCTGGGCTGCATCCCTCTCTCTGTTGTACTGTCTGTTATGAATTTGTTGGGATTAAATTCCAAAGGCGGTTTCTTACATCCGCGTGTGCGAGGCGGAAGACGAACCCCAGCAGGAGCTCGGAGGCTTCTCCCTGCCCCGGCTCGGAAAGAGCTTTCGGCAGTAGCTGAAGGATGCTAATTTGGACTCTGCAGTTGTATTGGGCTTTTTATAAGTATGGATTTGCTAACTTGCAGCATGCTGCTTCAGAGATGTGTTCTTTGTGCGTTTTTTCAAAAGTATTCTTGGTTGTGTTCGGCAGCTCCTTGAAATTTAGTGTGGCAAAATAGTTGTGGGACCTTTCGGTTGCAGCTGAGCCCCGTGCTGCAGATAGACGCTGGGGACGGGGTCAGTGGTGTGAGCATTTATCGCAAAATGAAATCCCATCTCCTGGTCTCTTTTTGTAGAAAGGAAATTCACTTGCCACTTCCTATTTATTTTTCCCTTTTATAAAATACCTGCTTTCCCTCCTCCTCCCGCAGGTCCCATTTCCTTAACGAAAAACAGTGCTCTGAGTCTCCCCTGCCAAAAGGATGGATTAATTGGAGTGGTCATAAACCCCAATGAAGTATTTTGTTCTGTTCCGGGGAGACTTTCCCTCCTGAGCTCCACGTCGAAATACAAAGTGACGGTAGCAGAGGTGCAGAGACGGCTCTCGCCCCCCGAGTGTCTCAATGCCTCTTTGCTAGGAGGAGTACTCAGAAGGTAGGCTGCGACTCCCCTTACAACCATCCCCACCGTGTCTATTGTTTGTGATTTTTCTTTTAATTTTCCCTGTGCTTGTGTGTGTGTGAGCAGCCAGATTAGCACAAGAAGGAGCTAAGAAAGCCTTTTGGCAAATTTCTGATTTTTAAGAAGCCCAACAACACTGAATCCTAATAGGCTTTGGAAATGAAACTTCTCTGCACTTCTGCTGCTTCTTGAGAAGTGCTATTAACAGCTCTGACAGCAATTCTCATTCTCTGTTTAAAGTTGGATTTTTGTCTCAAAAACGGCTCACGGAGTTTTCTTATTCCCATGACGAACTGTTTCCCCATGGAATGATTTTTGGATTAAATCTCATGGTCTTGATTAATCATTACAAGGACACTTTATCTGTCCTTTTTTGCACACACTTAATTCAGCTTGTGATCGTTCTACAGCTGTTGGTTTCGATGGTGCAGTTTGAAACATTTTGATTTTGACCTCTGCTGTGTTTCATCCTGGCTGTTTTGTAGTAGAGCATTTAAAAAGTAGGTCACTTGAAAAGAGCCTGTTTTTTATCTTCCCCCCA
Organism: Pygoscelis adeliae; assembly: GCF_000699105.1. NCBI lineage: Eukaryota > Metazoa > Chordata > Aves > Sphenisciformes > Spheniscidae > Pygoscelis > Pygoscelis adeliae. The sequence continues at coordinate 4,755,929 of NW_008825076.1, forward strand.
GTAGAACCCTATTGAATGTCAGTAACTGGAAATTCTCATCTTTAAAAAGAAGTGTTCCCTGAAGATAAATAAGGCCATTGTTTTTCTCTTTAATTACAGAGCCAAATCTAAAAATGGCGGCAGATCATTAAGGGAAAAACTGGATAAAATTGGCTTGAATCTTCCCGCTGGTAGAAGGAAAGCTGCAAATGTGACACTATTGACATCTTTGGTGGAAGGTCAGTCTTGAATGTGTCTTAAAAATAAACTTTTTTCCCCTTTGTGTACAGCTTTTATCCTCTAGGCAAAGCATGGAAAGGCTAGAAAGTCAATGAACGTAATAGAGGGTTTTTTATTTTAAAGTGAGCATGATGGGAATGTTGCAGCAACTAACAGCTGTGTTGCCTTTGGGGGGCTCCTCTCCCCTTCTTCTCCCTTCAAATCTGGTCTCTAAGCCCTTGGCCTGAGACCCCTACCCGCACAAACCCGGCTAATACTCCTCTTCCTCACGGCTGCCTGGAAAGGATGCTAGCAGGGATGCGGTAACTCCTTTATGCCAAGCTGTTCAAAATGCATGTTTGTCCAGCCTGCGTTTCTTGAGGGGGCTGGGTTGTTTCGGGTTTTGTAAGGGTGTGTGCAGAGACAGGCAGGGAAGGCAAAAGGGGTGAAACTCATCACATTAGTGGGTTTGATTCCCTATTGGGAAACTTAAAAAGTCCGGGGCAGCTCAATGCCTGGCCCTACCTCAGCGGTATCCTCAGAGGCTTTTCTAATAAACAAGCATATAAAGTGAGATTTATAGCTTTTGACTTCCTGATGGGAAACTGGAGCCCCTTTAATCTGTAACATGTTACGTGGACCCTCTATCAGTTAAGCTGGCTTGAAAGGTGTATATGTATGTGTGTGGTTGTGTTTTGTGTTTTTGTTTAAAGCAGCTTCTGGTAGTGGTGCAATTTAACAGGAATAGAGGCAGCAATTGAAAAGTGAAAAATGATCTAACAATACCTTACTGCTATTTCACTTCTGCATCAGCTCAAATAATGCAGCAACTTCCATTTAAAACCTCTCTTTGGAAGTTGAGTTTAAGAGAGCTTATGTGTTGCATACATGCACACATGTACATCACAGGTAACGCACTGATCATGCCAATCCATTTTTCTAAGCCTGATCGAATTGCCTTAATGAAAAAAAAGTGGCCTAGTCATATACCTTACAATTTTATTTTCTATATGAAAATGCTTATTAGAAAATATTTATAAAATATACTAAACTGATAAACCCTTTATTATCTAAGTGGAATTTAGTTGCCAGGTTTTTTAAATATATCAGTGGACAATTTGATCTAGACTGAATTGTAGTCTTTGCTGCACAGTTAATCTGGATAGAGATAGGAGTTTTTCTTTCCAGTATAAAGGCAAGTGAATTATTTTTTGTAGCAGTCACTATGTAGCGTTTTTTTTTCCTTGATGCAAACTTTCAAAGAAACACTATTAATTAGAAAATGGTAATGAGTGATACGGTGGTAAAATAGCAGTGTCCCTTTCTAAAATAGGAATATGCTTCAAAAATTCACAGTACTTTGCTTAATTTCCCTGATCTCCTTAAAATAAATAGATGTAACTACATTTAATAAGCATTCCCTTTTACCCACGCCAGGTGAAGCTGTACATCTTGCTCGTGACTTTGGTTACGTTTGTGAGACAGAGTTTCCTTCCAAAGCAGTGGCCGAATATTTAACTAGACCACACATGGGCCGCAATGAAATGGCAAACAGGAAGAATATGCTTCTTGCTGCAAAGTAAGTCTTGGGCTTGGATTTTTTTTTTCCCCCTTTCTCCTTTTTAAAGATGTTTTTGTCTGACCATGAGTATCTGTGACTGTGGACAGTTTGGTACGTTTTCATGTGTAACTTTAATCAGGGACTTGAAACAATTCTTTTTATTTGCTTTTGGTTTGAATTCAACTATGGCAGCAGTTATTTTAGTCTGAACCAATAATAATAATAATCCTGTATGATAACTCTAAAGCAGTTGTGACCAGTTCTGTTCTTTTTTCTTTTAACTGTAATAAAAACTTCAGAAAAAGTCCTATACTGGGACAGCTATATCTCTAAGAAAAAGATGTCCCTAGATCTGACAGGGCTGAGGACCTGCAGGGCAGATGTGGCCTGGGAATGTGAACCAGTGTCGGGACTGGGAGCAGAAGATAGCTCACCCACCTCTGCATACGTGCAGCCCAGAGGGGCATCTCTCCTTGGAGAGTTACTGGTGGGCATGCTGGGTGCAAGGGAAGCTCCGCTGCCATGTCCTCGTAACTGCTTTTGGCAATAGAACACAGGTTTCCCCCAGGGGACACCAGGAGTCAAGAACTGTGGATAGTCCCTTTTCACTATTATAGCTGAAGATTTTTATAGTTCAGTGAAAGTCAACCTTCAGTAGACGTGAAACATCCCTGTACTTAACTAAATTCCTATTGCAAAGCTTGATGAACAGGGAAGGGAAGGGTAAAGGCGAGAAGCATTGTTACGGCTGTTCTGCAGACGCTTGTACCTGTAAATAAACCACGTACTGTGAACAGGTCTCTGGTAGAAAATACCTGTGTTGAGTTACGCTTATCTTAAACCGGTGGCTGGAGTGCTCGCTGTCCCCTTCCCCCCTCCCAGTCTTCCCAGGCTGAGGTTTAACAGAACCTTCAGTTCATGGTCCGTTCTGGTCTGAGATGTTTTCTGGGACGGGGTTGGTGCAATTCCTTGCTTTTGAAGGCACCCTTGCTCTTGTAGAGGATCTGAGAAAAGCCTGCTTAAACCGCTGAGAAGAGTTGCCCTGACTTTGGGCTCAGAGCAGGCGTGCAAAACATACTCCTCCTGTTGCTGAATTAATACATCTTTCCCTGAAAAAGAGACCACCTTTTACAAAAATGTCTCTTAGAAATAGTCTCTCTCTCCTATAGCTTGAATATTATGCTTTTTACTGAGCACTACCCCTTCCGCTCATCAGTATTATAATTATTGGTATTGTTATTAGCACTAATAACAATCATCTTTTGGAAGATGTTTGTGATTGAGAAATTCTGATAAAGTGATGATTCTGTTAAGATTGCTCAGCTCCTGTGAAATCCCATCAAGGGGACAGATTTACAAGCAGCAAACAACATATGTTTGAGCATTATTAACCATTCATGTTTTGCCAGGCATATGTGCTAGTGTTTGCAGGATCAGGGCCTGGGTCTCTATTAAAGAGGGCATATACATATGATATGCACAACTAAATTGAATCTCCTATTCAGCTGCTTTAGTCTTTATAAATCACTTGACTGCAGCTGTGGAAGTTCTCACAGAAACTAGCCCTAAATTCCCACTCCCCCCTTAAAATCTAGAGCAAATGATGCAGAGCCAGCCAGACACCAGGGGTGGAGAGATTATTTTGCAGAGCGTGTATGTGTCTTTGTGACAGATATAACGGAAGGTTCATCAGAAACTGGAGAATTTCTGAATTCAGAAATTCACTGGAGCAATGAATTTCTGAAAACTCCAATTCCCACGTAACCGCCAAATATGTGATAGGGACTTTCTCTGTTATTGTTATTTATTTATTTGCTTTTGCATAAATTCCCACCATGGTGTAAAGTGTGATCACTTCGTGTCTTGCAGGCAGATCTGTAAGGAATTCACAGACCTCCTCACTCAGGACAGAACTCCTCTTGGAAACACGAGACCTAGTCCCATCTTGGACCCTGGCATCCAGGGCTGTTTGACTCATTTTAGCCTGATCACACATGGCTTTGGGAGTGCTGCCATCTGCGCTGCCATGACATCCGTCCAGAACTACCTAAATGAAGCATTAAAAATAGCAGACAAAACATACATGAACGCTGGCGACCAGAGCCCTGCAGAAACCAACAAAACCATTGATAAAATGGACAAGCACAGGAAGTAAAAGGAGCGAAACCAGACTTTAAACTCTTCCTCCTAAACACAGACTGGGATCTTCTTGCTGGGGGAAACATAGAGATTTGTGTGGGTTTTTTTTTATTTTGTTTTGGGTTTGGTTTTTTTTTTTAAGAAAGGAGGGGAAAAGAAAAAAAAAATCATCTTATTCAGGATCTTCATTCCCCCTGGATCCATGAGACAAGTCTTTCTAAAAGCTGCAGTATCCCTTATCTGTGGAAGCAATTACCAGAAGATAAGTACTTGGTACAAGTGTATTGAAATCCTTTGCTGTAAAGTGGTGCTATAAAGGGTTTTCGATGGAAACATACAAAGAGATATATTTAGATTTCTTTTCCACATCTAAGTATCTAGTGGTGACCAGCTTTGTGTATAGTTTTTAAGATACAGGTTTTAGATGGAAGCCTATTTGTTATTTGATACAATTTCAGGGTTTTATTCTCTCTAAATGCAACAGTAACAATAAAGCAGTATTAAACAATGGTATAGATTTATGTACATTAAAATTTTTTATAAACACCCAAAAATAGTAAGATTATTCTGTGGGTTGTTTTTTTATATTGTTTGTGGGGTTTTTTTTTCCTTTATTTTCAGATTACCATAGGAGAGTACTAAAATCCTGCTAGACTTAAAAGTTATCTGATAGCATTTGACATGCTTATTTTTATGGAAATATTCAGGCTTTTAAAAACTGCAGTAATGTTGACTGCAGTGGATATTATCTTGATATTTTTTTAACAAGGAACAGTTCAAAATGAAAATGCTTTTAGAAAATTCACTTTCTGTGTCTAAGGATATTGCAGCTTTATTCATATATTTATATTGTCTTGTTTTTAAATTGGGGGGGAAACTTGAAAGAATAGGCACATAACTTTTTTTGAAAAAAAAAATTTTTTTTGCCTATTAAGGCCAAAAAATATTTCCAGGGAGGCTTTATGTGTATTAAGGGAAGCAGTGTGTTGAATGTAAATATTTATTTATGTGTAATTTAATCGGATTTGTAAATAATGGTGAACTTTTTAATACTTTTTTTTTTATAAATGGGTTTCAAATTTTAATTTTGGTAAGTATTTCAAAGGTAATGGGTAAGCTAAACATATCTTTAGGTTTATGCACAGGTATGTTATACAGGGTATTTAAGACTTGTTTTTTTTTTTTTTTAAATATCTCAATTCTTGCCACTGAAGATTAATCTAATCTGAGGTGTATGTTCACAAAGCAATAATTTTGTGCATCATTCACCTGATAACTAACTAGACATGCAAAATGAGTGTGTGAGTTAGTGTGTATGTGAATAATGGAGGTTCTGAACTATCTTTACATATTTGTAAATGTTCCCAATATAATTCTGATGTATATGATAACCATATAATAAAAGTATTCTGGATAGAAGCATGGAATGTTTTGTTAACTGAAAACAGTTTTGTTTTCTTTCTATACTTCGGGAATGGGGGGCAAGTAGCACTAGAGGACACTACGTATTGAGTCATAATTGCAGCACTTTGTTCAGATTAACAGAACAGAAATATGACGCTGTTTGCCAGTAAAACTAATGGTTTCAATTAAACACGTTGTGTACCTCCAAGAATCTTTTTTTTTTCCTTAAGATGTCATTATCATGCTAGCTGCCTATTTAAGTAGGCGGCTTAAACACAAACTGCAAGACTTCCTCTAAAGAAAAATCAATCCTACCAGCTTTGTCTTCTAGTGAATCTGACTTTATTAGAATAATCTGTCTCTAATGACAAATATTTGCAAAATCCTGGCGTGTGAAATTTGATAGTGTCCCATCTGGTTTCAGCCCAATTTTACTGATTTGAGGAAGTTTATGGCATTTTGCAGGAAGTCCCCAAAGTATTCTGTGCAGTAGTGGTGAGGCAGGATCTGAAGCTTGCAGTGGCATTCAGTGTCTCGGGTGCAAAATAACCAAGCAAACCTTCCTGGAAAAAAAGTGCTTTTTCAGTGCTTTCTAAAACAGGAACAACATGAACCTGGGCTTTATTCTGTCCTTGGCATTTCAACACCTGATTAGTCCGTCAGGCATGTGGCTAGGGCAAACATTATGAATGATGACACTGGACATAACTGTGAGTAAGAATTTCGTTCACATCATGGCAATGTGTTTCTTTCACAGATGTGGAGAAGAGGCAATATGTACAATTTCTGAATTCTTTGTTTATAAGTTCTTATGTTCCCATTATTTTTCCTCTAAAGGGTAAAGGCAAACTACTGAAGGTGTGCAGGGAGAAGAAAGGAAAGGGAAGCTCAAAGAAATGCGTGAATGTATCAGTGGTGAGCTGGGAGAAAGCTGTTTTTTGAGTTGCAGTCCAGTCGGCTGCTCTCTTAAAGAGGTGTGAAATTCCAGCCTTTGCATTTGTTAGACTCATTGTAGCATTTGAGAAATAAGCATTTTGGACCATCTGTAGACACAAGCGCAGCCAGGACATGTAATAACTAACAGAACTTCTAAAATATACAAACTATACCATTCTGATAATATACTTTTATTGATTATAGATACACACAGAAATATGCTAGGTATGGTAAGAGCTCGTTTAGAGAATGTCATGCTAGAGTTCTGAGTTTTTCTTCTGTTTCTGCTGCTGGACTGCTTATACAGCATATATAGTAAGAAATTTTAGCTACCAGACAATGGAATCTTGCTTTTTATTAATGCACAAAACCAGGCTCTGAAATAATTGCCCCTTGGGATAGGAAATAAGGATGTTTCCATTTATTCCTGCGTGCGTTCAAGCAAAGCCAGTCAATTGTCTAATGTACTGACTCGGGTTCTATTTATATGTTTGGAACATTAGAAATGCTGAGTTTCCATTACCTTAATGCTTTTCCTCTACTGTATGTTTTAGATGGTACATTAGTTTGAGGCTCAACTACCTTATAAGCTGTGGCAGTAATATGAAACAAGAACAATGTCTTCTGCTCCATTCACTGAAGAGAACAGTTAAACTCTGACCTGAACTTGTCTGTCATCCAAAATTATTAATCTTAAGGAAAATGTTAATAGATTAGTAACTTCTTGGGAAATCTAAAAAGCAGAGAGTTATCTGAACACACAGGAAGGTATTTGCTTTTTTTCTGATCCTCAAAATTTCATGCTTTTTACTGCTTTTACATAGGCTATTCCTGGGCCCGCTAAAAGAAAAAGTTCGAATGTAAGACTCCTCTGAAGTTCCACTTTTCATTTCCTTTGAAAATGGAACATTCAAATGACTCTGTCCAATCTCATCCCTTGCCCTTCTCCCAGAAAAATAATGGGTTTGGTCTTCACATAAAGGAAAATGACTTTAAGCTATTAGGATTTAAAAGTAAAAATTCTGAAGCTGAAATGGGTCATTTTAAGTATTGCCCTTCTGCAAAAATGTTATTTGATACGTACCCACAAAATAGTTGAATTCATGTCACTCAGTATAAAAACAGCTTGTGGAAAAAGAAAATATTTCAACCATCTCTCACTTGGCCATCAGCAGCAGCTGGGCATCAGAGGACGCTGGGGTCTTCCCAGGCAGTGCTGGAGCCGTGGCAGGCAGCAATGCTGCTTCCTTCCACCTGCGGCAGCTGAGGGCATGGCCTTTGCAACCCTATTACCTGACAGGCAACCTGATTGTTACAGATTGTTAATTACAAACCTGATGATTATTCAAAGCCCCAGCTCATGAAATCGTCTGACTTCATGGCGGTGTTGCTTTCAGTTTAAAAATAATTTTTTTGTTCACAGCTTCAGATGTAAAACTAGTAATATATAGGAAAACAAGGAAAAAGAATGAACTTCTGTCTTAATTTAGTAACTGACTTCAGTTAACTTCATTTTTGACTCTCAGTTTTTGCTTTACCCTTCACTTGTTTCACTGTTATTTACAAATGGTTCGTCTCACCCTGTCTCTTTTGGCTGCAGCCCTACTGCTGTCTGTTCCTCTGCTCCCTCAGACTTTTGCAATATGAATAAACTCAGCAATGCTTCTTGAAATGGGTCTAACTTGCATGATAGTCTGCTGTGCTTACTTGTTGCGGCCCTTTCTTCTCTATTTTTTCCCGCGTGTGGTGTTTATGTACATCCTTGTAGTTATTTTGGCCTAATGTGGGCAGCCCCGGTCCTGGCAGTGGGCTTGGGCTGCCTTCTGGGACATGTTCTGCAATGAGAGCTTGAGTTTTTTTTTTTTTTTGTTAAGAAAAAAAAATAGGGTGCTGCTAAAATTTTGTCCTAAAACTGTTACTTCACTAAAAGAACATTGTGGGGTTAGGGACAAAGATGCTTCCCTCTCACTAAAAGAAATCTCCAAAGTATAACATGTTTCTGTTCATTGATGTTTGCAGGTTTTTGTACGGGGAACCTGGACCCAGTTTTGCCGTGCGCTCTGGGGTCCCTTGGGATTGCGACCCAAGGCCTGGTGGTGAGCCACAGGAAATGCATATGGAACCATGCAAATGAGAATTTGTTCTTGAACCCTGGCCACAGCCAGATACACCATGTCTTTGCAAAATCTGTGCGTTATCCGGACCGGTTGTGGTCTGTCACAACATTTCTATGGTGCCTGGCTATTGCTGCTGCCTATTGCCTAACGTCACATTATCCACGTAGCTGCATGGATGACCACCTCTGTCAAAATTACACGGGGCCTACGCTCAACCATATTCCTAACAAATCGTTAAATCCTGTTCTATATCATTTGCTGCTTTCTTTCTCCTTTCACTTTCACTTTCATAGGGTTATATAAATAAGCTTTCTCGCAGTTTCAGATGCCATTTTGCATTCACTGGATGTTCTTTCGTGTCTTACAAGGATGTTCCAGCTGGTTTCCATGGGCCATTGTTGTGTAAGGGCTGGCCACAAATAATCCATTTTTCCTCTCTTTTGGCTAAACGGCCCTTTTTAACTGGTTCTTGTGAAGGCCGTGCACACAGGCTACTACTATTCCATGACACATTCTCTGAATATTCCATTTGATCTACAGTTTAACCCATAATTTAAAATTAAAAACATGTAATCATACAGACACTTGCTCTCTCTGCCATGAAACTCAAACACCTGTTTATTAATATAGCAGAAAGTTCAGAGGCCTACAATGAACAAAATAACATAAGTGATCTTTTAGGTGAGCTTTAGACCTTATATTTCCAGGTCAATCTGCATAAAACTGGGGGAAAAGTAGCAGTTTAAAAGGATCTGAAAGGTAGTGTTCTTCAGCTGATCACTGCAATAAAAACCTGATTTCTAGTTAATTGAAAAAGTTCTTCACTAACAACAGAAAGTGGTCTAAAATGATGACAGCTCCCTTGTTATAGACAGGGATGCTAAAGCAGAGAGAAGGGAAAATGTTCAATTGCAGCCCTCCGGTAGTACGGTGTCTATCTGGGAGCAGAAACCACTTCTGCCAGGTCCTCATCCTGTCCTTCCTCCTTCGTATCACATCAACTCCAAAGAGAAAGAAAAAAAAAAACAACCCCAAACCACATGAAGAGTGCAGATTTTGAGGCATACTGAGTGAAATGCATTATTTTACCTTTGTAAGGTAGTAAGATGCCCCTTACTTTGTGTCAGACCCACAGACTTGAAAAAGCCACAAGGGGCAAAGGAAAAGAGCTGCAGCCACGGGCCCTGCTGCCAGGGCTGCAGGTACGGGATCGTCCTCCGCCGTGTCTGCTGGGGGACAGAGGGGCAGAGGTAAAGCGCAGTCTGTGCCTTGGTGCGGCCTGGTGGCTGGATGATGCTGGAGCTGAGCTGGGTGCTGGACTGTGAGCGGGAGCAGCTGGGATGGAGGCACACGTGGTTTTGGCTGTGCAAGAGCAACAGTAATTAACCTCCAGCAGAGCGGTAGGGCAGGTACCTGGGACCAGTAATTTTCTCCAACTCTTGCAGCAAAATTTACCTGAGCTCATTTGTCAAGCTTTGAATCCTTAAATCTATAACTCTAATTAATTAAGAATCTCTAATTACCCCAAAACGGTGCTCTATATTTAAGGCTAAGGTGTGGTGAAACCCAGAGAAAACATGAGAGAAGCTGGAGGATATTCAGAGCTGGAGATGCCAGGAAACCGTGCGTTTTCAGAGATCAAGGTGCACGTAGGTTCAAAGGAAGCCAGATGGCTCAATGTGTCAGTGAGACCTAAGGCAGGTCCTAAACTGCCAGAAGTCACTGTCCAGTATTTAGACAGCTATCCTTGGGTGTCCTAAGAAAGCAATGACCACCAAACCTCTCAGCAGGGGGTTCTTACTTGGAGACCCCCAAAGCCAAGTAACCTTTGGGACTTAAGCCCAAATCTGGGTATTTTCTATACTACCAGAAGTGCATTGGACAAGGCTCTGGTTCTTTGTGACCTTGAACAATAAACCCCAGTGGGGATATTATTGAAAACATCAGTGCAGACGGGTTCTGGCCCTGCCCTCATAAGAGGAAAAAGCCCTTTCACAGCTGAGGTCTTATTATATTAAGTTAAAAATTTAGAGCTTTTAACTAGGCTGTAACCAGTTAATGTGACTCAGGCAAAGATTCAATGTGGACAGAGGTATTACTTTAGAGCTACCATTTTTGCCTTACTGAAGAGGTTACTGTTTTCCAGACCTCACACACAAGTTCCTAGAAGCCCAGGCTAAACCACATTTGGAAATTAGGCTATGAGGTCATCCGATTAAGTGAGGGGGATCAGCTGGGTTTTGGGCTGATTGACTTCAGCAGTGCAGTAGATATGAGCCTGAAACGCTTCTTTCTGAGCACTGTTGAGCTGAGCTCCTTCCTTGGGACTTGCCAGCACCACCGCTTCAGCAAAGGTAAGGCTTCTCCTTCATCTGCTGTGGGTGTCTGATAACAGCGCGTACAGTGGCTGTAGACAGGGTACATCTGCATGTGTATGAGGTCCTTGTGAGGACGTTAAAGGAGGAGGAAAATTATGCATGCTTCTAGGTAAACGGTAGGGTCTCCCCTTCAGAGCCTCAAGTACTGTTTTCTAGCTCCAATAGTAGGAAATCTTTGTATTGTCCTCGCAAATAAATGCTTGTACTTAGTGGCTTTGTCTGGTGGAAGATAAGAGTTGATAAGGTCCTGGTAAGACTGTTGTGAGGCACTCCTGTTAACTTCCCTGCAGAGAGTGTTTCCAAGGATTCACTCCAGAAAAACTGCTAGACTGGGGGAAGGATTCAAAGTGATCAGTGATCTTTGTTAACGTTTGAAGTAAGAATGATCTCTGCCTGCTATTTTTCAGGACTTGTGTGATTGTGGTGTTAAAAAACAACATAAGTGTAGCTAAAATAAACCTTTTTTTTTTCATATTTGCTGGCAAGGTATGGTGTAGCAAATTGCATCAGAAAGGTAAAGATGGGAATGTGTCATTAGGTGCTAGCTAAAAAGGTGAGAGAAACATGTTAAATCAATTATGGTATTTCCTTTCTATTCATTCTTCTCATGTAGCCCAAAACATTGGGGGGGCAGAAAGCATGATCAGCTGTTTGGATTGCTTCAAACAGCACTGTGTGCCTGGGTTGTTCAGGACACAGTAAATGTTCTCCCTTGTCACTTTCTTGAAAACCTCAAGGTTTTCACCTTGGAAGCGCTTTGCCCTCTGAGCTGTGCTGTGCGGGCAGTGACAGATGCGGGGATGCTCCGAAGCCTGCGCACATGGGGACCTGGGCTCTACCTTGGCCGCAGCGGGTGGGTCGTGCTCAGGCACCCCGTGGGTGCTGACTCACAGCGGCGGGGGCCACCTACTGAATCACCGCCTGGCTCTCGGCAGCACCTGGCTCGCTCTGGAGGTCTTGCAGCCAGTGCTGAGCAGGCCCCAGCCTGTTCGGGCTGGGAGATCTAACGAGATCACAGCCGGGGCCAGGGGTGATATGGCTGCAGGCCATCATCTTACATAAAACCCATACATTTGCATAATGTGTTTTACAAGATTAAAACTGAGGAAACTTTTTTTCTTTTTGCATAAAAGGGAAGAAAATAGGTGAAAGAGCTTTACAAAAATGGGATATCAGAAACCTGTGGTTTCCAAAATGACAGTATCAGTAATTGGGATTGAAACGATTTCAAGGGTGACCATCTAATTTGGAAATCTGTCATAGTGTACTTGGGGAAAACAACAACCCAGAGGTAGGACCATAAACAGAAAGCGAGTGTTGGACCAGCGACGGGGAAACTCATTCCTTTTGAAGGAGCTGTTTCTCCAAACCTGTTGGATGCCACACGTAGGAGAAAACCCTCCTTCCGCAGCAGGGCTGTGGCGTGGAGAAGGTTGCCAAAGCTTGTCGAGTCACAAAACCAAGGCGTTCTTACTTTGTTTAATTACAGTGGGTGACTTGGATGCTAATGCAGAGGTCAGTAAATGGCCTATGATCTCCAGAAATGTACCTTACTTGCAGACACGGCCAGTGCTGGCTCGCTGGGAGCGCATGGATTTCGTGCAAAGGCCGCTGTGTGGATTAGTCTGCTGATGACTTATTGCTCAGCTGTATGTGCCTCCTGCGCTGGGCTTACTGCTTCCCATAGGGGCTAATCCTGCACAAGTTCTTTAGTGGAAAAATATGTGGAGGTGAGGGGAAAAAATTCCAGGAAATTGCAAAGGTTGGATGTTGTCTCTGCTGCGATGCATTCGGAAATGCTGGCTGGTGCTTGTGAAAGTCTGATAAATATCCCAGAGTGTAGCTATGGCCATGGACCTCATTAGCTACAGCTGCTGCATCCAAAAAAAAAAAGCAGAGAAATTCACCACTTTGGGGAGGGCAGAAGGCAAAAAATGTCACTTCTGTCTGGATATAAATGTGAGCTTGGAAATTAAGTCATCTGCACCCCTAAAAGTGTGAAACTTGGGGGCACATGGGGCTCCTGGGCTGTGGTAGGGCAGGTGCCCAGCTCCCTCTCTGGGAACGGGGTAGCCAGGCTGGGCATCAGAGCTGGCTGGAAGTTATTTTCAGCTGTTGCTTAAGGAACTGGCTATGATTTTAATAGCTGGTTTAACTGAACCAACCAAACTGCTTCCAGCACAGCCCTGTACTTGTAGGTGATGAAAAGACTTGAATGAGAGGCAGTATTGGATTTCCTGAGAGGCTTTGTTTTAGCAGGGTTTGGCTTACTAATCTCTCACTCAACCACTCCCTGCAGGACTCCCGAAGTTGTGGTCTTCAGCTTTTCCCCAGGAGTTGGCAATGTTGTCCATGGCTATGCCCATGTACATGGGTGTATTCATCCGTTTGTGCAGAGGGAAAGGCAGTGGCAGCTGCTTGCTCTGGATGCAGAAGATGTAAATTTGTGTCATGTTACAGTAAGCTATATCTGAAGTATCTGTGGTCAGATCAGGCACATATTTAGGGCCCCTAACTGTTACTGAAATAAAAAGCAGTGAAGTACCTAAGCGCTTTGCAGATCAAGAAGACATGTCTGAAAAGGCAAATAGCTGCTTGCCATAGGAGAGTTGTGAGGGGTGTGAATGGGCCTGCACTGTGGTCCTGGGGTGAAAAGTGCCACGGACAGGAAATCTGTACCGTCAGCATGGCCAATAAAAAGTGGTTGTACAAGGAACTGGACTTGTGTCTGGTGAAAAACTTTAACTTTTAAAAATTTTTATTATGTCTCTTCTCGTCTCCCCTCCCCTTTCACATCTCTTATGAAATAAGCCTCATAAAATTACTAGTTGGGGAGGGGGAATCTCCTGCCTTGTACCAGGGTGCAAACTTAAAAACAGGAAAAAAAGGAAACACAAACATGTTGAAAGAGGATTGCATGGAGGAATAGCTCCATGTCTCTGCTAATATGGCTCATTTATTTAACTTGCTGTGCTGTATCTCTATGTTTTTCTGCTTCTCTTCTCCCTTTCTTCTCTGGGGTTTATATCCCTGCCTTTTGAAGTGTGTCCCTGCACGTATCCAGGATGGGCTGTGTGATTGTACTGCTGTTATCGGGAGTACACAAGAAAAGATGACTTTTATTGTGGTTCCTATATGCAGTTCCCTGAACGCTGAATATGGCCTGGATCAGTGTGTGTTTAGGGGTGTCAACACACCTTCCACTCAGAAAGGTGGAAATGGTTATTGCATGATGTGCTGGAGCTGGGATGTTGTGGAACATCCTTTCTTGGGAGTTTAATGAGCCACATTGTAATAACGAGTCAAGCAAACCAGTCTGTGCTGATGCTGTGGGCTGTGAGAGCTGATTCCTGGAGCTGGTGATTTGATGTCTGGCTGCTGAAAATCTCTTTAGTTGACTCTTGTGTCCTGTACTTATTTCTGAGGCTTGAAAGACTGTCATATGCAGGCAACTTTGGGACTGTGTCCCAAGTACTTCGTAAACAACAAAAGTTGTGGTTCCCAGTTTATCCAAAAGAGCAGTTTGAAGGAAAGAAGATTCTTGTGTCTGAGGAAGAAACCTGAAAACTTACGAAGCCTGAACTGAGCAAATAATGGAAAGAACTAAATGTCTTTCTCTCTCTTTTTTTTTTTTTTTTTTTTTTTAATCACTATGAAAGGAGAGCATTCCCTCTGGCATGTGTTAGCTGACCTTTACAATACAAGGGAAAGGTGTCAAAGCATGTAGACCCTTCTCAAAAATATGTACCTAACCCCCCCGAGGCCCAGACTCTTTCTTCCATCAGGGTTAAAATCTAGAGTTGCCAGGACAGGTAGGAAATTGCATCCCTGGGGAGGGAAGAAGCTGAGGGTAAGATGCACAACTGCTCTTCCAGGCTGTGCCAACTGCAGCCTGGCTGCAGAGGGGCTCTTGCAGGACTTGCCAAGGGGAGACTTCCACCGTGTTTTCCAGCCCATGAGGAGCATGTGAGCATTATGGTGAGTCACTGCTGGGCTAAAACGCTGCCTAGCGATGCCGCTGGGTTGAACCATTTTGTAAGCCTCTGTAGTATAGAGGTTATTCTTCCTGTTACTTCTCTTGGCAGCACTAACTTGTTGTGACAGTGATGTTGCTGGCTGCTGCTATTAATCCAGCCTTCTTGGAGATGCAAAGCTCATGCTGTATCTGGGGTGAGATGCACAGTCAGATTAATCCCTGCTCCGTAGTTAGCTATCCTGAGTCATGTCAAAATATGATAGCCCTTGTGTGCAACGGTTACAAACTGGGGAGGGATGTGACTGGGACCCCCTTTTCCATTGCATTCCAGTGCTGGACCACATCACCTTATTATACAAGGGGGTCACTTGTCTCAGTACACCTCCGATTTTTCCATGCAGTCATGCATTTCTGATCCATGCTTCAACTTCCTGCCTCATCAATGCAGCCCTTATCCAACCCTTAGCATCTCTGCAGACTTACCAAAGCACAGCTTCTTGTCCTCAGAGATGTGCGCTGGGTAAAATGCTGGCTTTTCTGGGGTGCTTTGTGTTATGGGGTGGAAGGAACCAGCCAGAAGCTTGTGCCTTATTCTTCCTCTCCCAGTAATGGTGGAACTGGGGCACTGTGCTCTCTGAACCACGCCATTCCATGTTCTGTCCTCAGCTGAATTTCATTCCCTGCCTTTGTTGGGAGAAAGTGGCCATATGTGCAGCAGGCAGGTGTCCTGCCTCCTCTCCTCGAAGCACCGGTGGAGTTTCTCATGTGCCGTGACTGGGAGCTCATTAACGATGGCCCTGCATGAGGTCTGTGGACAAGGGGTGCGGGCTGCCTTGCACAGATTGCTCTGCATATGATTATTTCCGCACACTCCCCATCAAAACAGCAACTCTTTCCTCATGAGGTCCTTTTACACTGAGGGCAGCTGGGATGGGTGCGGGGGAACTATCCTGTTGTAAGCCTGCGTGTATATACAGCCGTGTAGGTGCAGTCTGGTCCTCACAGAGCAAAGAGCGGGGAGGAAGTTTTGACAGGTTTCGTCTATAATTTCCCTTCCAGTTTGAGAGATTCTCTCATTGGAGAGACGCAGGCTTCCTTTATGGCTTCTCAAAGTCTGTATTTCACTTGCTGCATGGGGTGTCTGTGTGCAGGTGCTGGCAGCGGGCTGCAGGGGCCTCTGTGAGGAGAGGTGAGGGGCTGCCCCATGCTGGTTCCAGCCGGTTCTGGCTGGTTCCTCGGCGGCACCACAGCTGAGCCTGACAGCGATGCTGGGGGCATCCCTGTGAAAACAGGTGTAAGAAAAGGCAAAATGCTGCCCTGGAGTGAGAGAAAAAGTGTGAGGAACAGCCCTGCCATCTCCAAGGAGGTGCTCAAGGTGCTGGAGCAGAGATCCCCCCCATGGCCCATGGAGGACTTGGGCTGGAGCAGGAGAAAAGTGTGAGGGGGAAGGAGCTGCCGGGAGGAACCCCTGTTCCCTGTGCCCTCCGTGCTGCTCGGGGCATTGGGTGGGAGGTAGAGGGGTGGGGAATGAAGGAGAGAGGTTAAGCCTGGGAAGAAGCGGGGAGTGAGGTGGTGTTTTAATTTTGTCTGTGTTTCTCACCATCCAAATCTATTTGAATTGTCAATACACGAGATTAGTTTTCCCCAAATCAAGCGTGTTTTGCTCGTGACAGTAATTGGTAAGGGTTCTCTCTGTTTTTTATCTTGACCCATGAGCTTTTTAATTTTATTTTCTCTCCTGTTGAGGATGGGTGGCTGGCTGCAGTCCAAGGTCAACCCACCACACTTGCACAACACTGTTTTCACCCAGCGCTTATGCTATATCCTTGATTCTTTTTATCACAAACTTTCCTTCTTTCTCTTTTGTAAACCTGATCTG
>NW_008825076.1:4772549-4815206 GCF_000699105.1 Pygoscelis adeliae
CAGATCAATTCCTTAGTCAGTCAGTGGGGAGTATTGCAGTTGAAATGGGCCAGGTTTCGGGCTCTGGATTCCCTGGGCTGTGAGGATTACAAAGGCTTGTTGTAATCTCCTACAGCCTAACTACAGATTTTCCTCAAAATTGTGAGCAACATACTTAGAAATTTTAGCTATTGCTAAAATTCTGTCCTTAAAAATATTAACCTTAACCAGGACTTGTATGTGTGCTTATGATGGCTCCATATGCAAGTGCGAAAAACTGCATGTGCAATGAATGCACACTGCACCCCCAGCTCTGCATGCACAGGTCTGAATACTTGGATTCATTCTTAAGATGTGCATAAAACTCCTTCCCTTCGCTTGGTTTTATTGTAACTGACAAAGCTGCCTGACTCAAGCAGTTCTGAGAAGCATTTCAGAAATCTAATGCTTAAGATTTCACTGTGGATTTTTGGCTTCAAAGTGATTTTGTTATGTCCCCAGAGCCTGGTTAAATCCTTAGTTATAATGATTGCACACTGAAGGGTGCTGTTACATAGAAATGCTGTCCCATAATAGCTTCGTTGCTGTGGAAAATCCGATGTTATTTGGTCATTCGCTACAAGTTCCCTAAGCCATCAAGACATTTGCCTCAAGGCTACAAACACAAAGCTACAGGCAAAACCCTCTGGACATAATGAGTGGGCATTTATGCAGAACTAAAAACTGGAACAGCTGAGCAGTAGATCTATGAATAGCAAGCATGCCTCTAAGCACAAAAGACATCATTCTGGAATTAAAGGGGTTTATAATGGTTCTGACATCTTGTATGTCAAGATCATGCTACGTTGTTGTAACTTTTTTTTTTGTGTTTGTTTGTTTGAACCACGTTCCTTAAGTAAGGTTTGAGTAATTAAAGGGTGTGAAGGAAACCCTATAGCTTTGGTAAGAACAAAAATTGGGCAACTGACACTTTTGGCAAGATCCATCATTTTGATCATCCTTGCTAGGGAACAAGCTTATTGCTCCTGTGCTGTTAGTATCCCCAGTTCCACCCTTCAGGGGTTTTTCTTGTATCAGCAGCTCTAAAAGGCTTGAATCTAATGTTAGCTGAGAAGTGTCTTCTGATGGAAACACGAGGATTGGACTAACCATAAACTACAGGGTCAGGGAGTCAGGCAATACAAAGGAGAGTAATAAAATTCAGAGTGATTTGGATCAACAGGGAGCTGGAGGAGCTTAATGTTGAGAAATGTACTGCAGTGAGGTCGCAAGCCTTTGCAAATCATCTATAGGCACTTCTAACTATGTGGCAAGAACAAGATGGAAAGGGATGTGCGGCTCCTACACCAGGAGCATAATGAAAACCCAAACAGAGTAGAAATTAGAGCTGGAGTTAGAATATAGAAATAGCCTAGAGGAAAAACAACAGGGGAAAGGGAATGTAAGAATACACAAGGATGATAAATTCATGTTCTATGTGTTTGCATCCACACGCATCTGATCAGTTTTTGAGACGCTATTGGTTTCCAAGATGGTGTGGGGGTTTTTTTGGCTTATTTTCCAGCCCTTGTGCCAATGTGCTGTGGTACTGGGGGGGAGGGGCTGAGCAACCCTTTGTGACTGGGAAAATGTGCAAGTTCAAACACGTTTTGCAATCCTTGTGAAGTAGTTTGGGCCTTGCAAAACCATTGGTTGTAGAGATGAGCAAAGCCCTAGTACTGCGGAGTTCCTACAGGGAAACATGGCAAAGGGATTAGGTGCTAATCTCTGACCTGAGAAGATGTCGTGAACGTCTATGCTGCAGACTGTAATGCAGCACAGAGATACTTCAGCTGGTTGTGACTAGCTTATTTGGTAGAATAACCTAGCTCTACACTTTGAGGTATAGGCAGCAAATTTCACTTCCACCAGCAGAGTAAGTTAACTCATGCAGAGATCAATGCTAGAGAGTCCAGAAAGTAACTCAGCAGAAAACTGTAGCCTACAATACAGCTGTGCACCTCATTTCCTCATGTTCGAATGTCTTGCATGGCCACAAGCAAATTATTTCTCCTCTTGGCACGTACCCTTCTTATCACTGAAAACAAGGTATCATGCCTATTTTGCACGCTCACCCTGAGGAGAGGTAGACTCTGAACTGCAAGATGCTTAGATATGGAAGGATGTTACTTAGAAAGGCAAAGGGATTAATTTCATTATCCCTCCATCATCTGACTCACAGCTATTAGTGACAGCTTTTCCTGCCTGGGAACAGACTCCTGAGGCCCTGTTGGGAGAAGGACAGCTCTGCTCTGCTGGTAAGTGATGGCTCTGTAGCCACTCTTGAGAGACTAATTGATAGAGCAGCATGGAAGAGCAGGGATGGAACTATTCCCTTTATAAAACACTAAGTTAAAAACAAGGATTTCTACTTGGTCAGGGTGATATTTGCTGCAGTTGTATGAAGGCAAGACTCTGTGTTGGAAACGTGTCCCTGGTGCGTATTGCAGTGAATGGTCCTGCCACACCAAGTATGGCAGTCTGGTCATGGAGTCAGATCCTGTTTTGCTCTGTGTGTGCCAACTGTA
This sequence comes from Pygoscelis adeliae, assembly GCF_000699105.1. Lineage (NCBI taxonomy): Eukaryota > Metazoa > Chordata > Aves > Sphenisciformes > Spheniscidae > Pygoscelis > Pygoscelis adeliae. The sequence continues at coordinate 4,775,096 of NW_008825076.1, forward strand.
TTTCAGGCAAAGATTTTAATTTGTTTCCCTGGAAAGCATCTTCTACTCCTGCATATTTTAGCAGCATCTCTCTCTTTCTGTCTGTGACTGAACGTTTGGTAGAGAAGAGGTGATTTGGCAAAGAGGGATGTTGGCTGATGGGAGACTGAAATCTACTTCAGTTATTTGGATGTTCAATCTTCTGTTTGTTTGACTAGAGATGTGTATTTTTAAACAGGTATCCAGTTATAAAGTGAAAATAGGGCATTAAAATACCTGTATCTTTGCATATCAGCAAGTGAATGTTAAAACACGAGATGCATAGCGATAGCAAAACTACAAAGACTGAGACTTATGCATGCTGGGGGTCCTTATTCCTCTACCATTGATCTCCTAGCATACGGAAGAGAGACAGAGGCTGGCAGTCATCTCCTGCTGTTGGGTGTATGTCATCCATCACCAGAAGTCCCTCAAAAGAAACTGAAGAAAATGCACGAGCAAGAGTAAATCCCTTCAGGTTTATGAACAGACGCCAGGTCTCTCCTGACTGCCTGACACCTGACTCTGCTTTTACCCCTTCAAGCAGGTTTATGTGTGAGCACCCCTAGAAGCTGCTATCTCCCTTTCTTGGAAGGGTATGAGAGTTACTGCTTTCTCATGTAATGAAACTCTTCCAAGTAGTCAAAGATTTCTCCTGTTCACCAAACATCTCCCTTATCAACTCTCTCGTGTACAAACTGCATAATAACAATGTAGCTTGAACAGCACTGCAAGCTTATTTGCTTTGTGATTTGTGGTTGGATCATTGCATTTCAGCATTTACCAATGAAAGGAAATTACTAACAAGACACTGGTATTTACATTAATTGTGGCTTTGGGGAGATAGTCCAAAGAAAATTTATGTTAAAGCCAGTTATTATGTGTCTCCCTAACAATTAGAACGAAACCCAAAGGTTATAAAACAAAAGTTGATCTCAAACAGATTTTAGCTGCTACTTGATGTTTTCCCTTTCTAGAGGTTGAGGGGGGGGAAAAGGGTGTTTCTCTCCCCCTCCCCCCCCCCCTCCCCCTTTTTTTTTTTTTGTCTTCTAAAAACAGTGTAAAGAACATGGCTTGAAAGATAGCATGTATGCTACCGCAAGAGAAACTCCTTATTTACACTGAGCAGGATCTCGGCTTCCAAGGAGGCCTAGTGGAGTGGGTCAGTTTTCACACATGACACATACTAGATGGCAGGGTTTCCTCGGTCAAAGCCATCAATTTTCATGATTTTTGTTTCACCTCAATGCAGTCTTGTGCAGCTCTGTAGGTTAAACAGGGATTTGGCTCCAAAATCTTCAAGGTATTCCAAGCATGTCATATATATATATGTGAGTGTCCTAAGACCATACTTCAGTTTGAACTATTTCTGGACACTAATTCAATGCTTTTTACAATGTTTGATGTATGATGAAAAGTAATTTAAGGTTTCTTGGGATGACTCACTTGCCAGCATAGTAGATCCAAGAAACAAACACAGATGTGAGATTTAAATTCTCCTCTGGCATAAAACACTGCCAGGACTCTTCATGCTATAAACCACAAACTATGCCCAATGGAGACTACTAACACTATTCTTTTTTTAGCTTCAACTAATCGGGTAGCTTCTGACTTCACAGGTGAGTAGGGATTCATATACTTTGTTCTTTCACTAGATGTCGGTGCTGTTTGCACATCCCCACTAACGGTGGGATTTATCTCGTCAAACTCTGGATGTCCAACCCGAGCTTCTTGTGGATGCTCGTGGGGGGGCAGTCTGGGCTCCCTTTCCTTGGATGACCCTATTACCAGACTTTACCCTTACATCACTCCACAAGTCCTCAGCAGATCCAGGCACGGGAATGTGTGTTCTGGCGCACACCTGCACGGGGCGGGCACGTAGACATGCTCATGCTGACCTTGCTTTGGGGTTATTCCGTTCAGCCCTCTGCTCATCAGAGCCAAAGTGGACAGCACTGTTTGTTATGGGCCTGGCCATCGAGATGCTGCAGACTAAAAGTATAACTGGTTTTAATTATTATGGCATAATTTAGGTTTTCATGTTTATAGGATAATTGTTTCTTTTTTAATATAATTTAAACTTTGCAATACAAGAAACAGGCCTGAACCTGTGGATGGAGTGCTGGAAACTGTCTAAGAAGATTAAGGTCTCTTAATTGATTTCACATAAACAGGTGTGACTGAATTAATCAGAAGAAGGTTAAGACTAAATGTATTCTGCTAATTATGCAAAAATTGCCACAGTGCGTGCTCAGTTGAGCAATTGCCTTCCCTTTGCAAGTGGGATCACTCCTCAACTGTGTGTCAAATGGGAAAACTGACATTTCCTAAGCAAATGAACCAACCTGTCATACACTGTGCTTTATTTTGAAATTTTTTTGCTTGTAGATACACTGGCAGTGGTGGATTTGGCAACAGGACATGGGAATGTCCCTTGTGTGCTGTACTGTGACTGGTAGTGTGGGAGGACAGGTGTCAAAGCAGGGCTGTGCCATTTTCTAAACTTCAGGAATCTGCATTGATGAAAATTCCTGTTTTGGAGAACTGAAGAAGTAACTCTGTTTAAAACACTTGCTACTTGCTGTTAATGTTTGCTTACGTAACCTCTTAAGTCAATTTTTTCTTGTTTAAACTTAACTCTAGGCTTTGGAGATGCATAGCATGGACGATGTAGCGCTATACAGGACACCCTTTGCCTTGGGTTTCAAAATAGTAAGTGGAGTATATAACTCTTCATGCAGCTGACAAACATGCTTTTTTTTTCTGCTTACTCTGCATTCTTTACTATCTGTCTTCCTAATCTTGCATGTCGAGTGAATGAGAAACAACTACGGTCAACATCATCAATTCTATGGTCATATATGTAACTTCATAGTTGTAGAAAGGCCAAAAGTTGAGATGTCCATCTCAAGGATCACCCAGGTGTGATAGTAAATTGCGTGACAAGATACAAGTATCACAGCACAGCATTACGAAGGCCCTGCAATTACTCAGTGGTGCTCCTAACAAAGCCATTTGCTGATGAAATAGTTCTTTGAGTCTCCAAATTGAAGGATGACTAGCATTTAAGGTGTGCTTTCAGAGGCAAACTTGCACATAAGTGGTGATCTAAAATTAGTTTAGTTGCTTAAATCACTGTTTTGTAATAGCAAAGATATTGTCTGTAACATTGAAAATTAACCTAGAAGATCATATCCCACTTGTATTACTGTGGTTCTTTGTTTTTTGTGTTTGGTTTTTTTTTTTAAAGTTTGAGACTCAAATGCAGACTTAAATCAACGAGCAGTGACTGATGACTTAGTAGCATTCTGACCATCTGTTTTACTCAAGTTAAAGTGAGCAACTACCGGGTAATAAGGAACAAAATGTTAATAGTGATGTGCTATATTTAAAACAAGTGAACCTCCTTAATTGCATCTCTGCAGAACACTTGGAAATCATCTTCGAAGCGCAGATGCACAGTTTTATGTTTATTAATAAAGATAGTCACCATCCATTCAGATTTTCAGCTCAATTTTTGGGGACAAGTCTCTCTGAAGTACAAATCTTATTCTTAGAGGATCCCGACAGAAAAACCTGTCTGCGTTTTGAAAACAGGATGCAGTGGCTGTACCTGCACCTGCTGAGCATGAATTGACGTTATGCTGTTACCAAAAGAAAATGTTAAACATTATAAATGAACTAAACCATGCAGAAGAGAGCAGAGGTAATCTTCCACTCTTCTTGGTACTGGTAAAGCATTAGTAGGAAGACTATATCCAGATTTAGGCACTGCACTTTGGGAAAGATATGGACCAGATGAAGAGTGTCTAGAGAGGAAGGAAAAAAGATAAGAAATTTGGGGAAAAGAGTTTACAAAAAAGCTTGAACTTGAGGTTGCTTTGCTTGCAGGCAAGGCCGCGAAGGCATTACAAGCCTTCAGAAAGAAGGAGGAGAATTTGTCCTCTGTATCCATTCATCCACAAGAAGCAATTTCTTGAATGTACAGCTAGACATCAGAAAAACATTTTTTAGTAGTAAGAGGATATTTGTAATAGATTGTGAGTTTTGGCTGAGGAAAAAATTAGGCAAATATCAGTCTGGAATGAGAAAGGGAGTAGCTGGAAGATTGTTTGAGATTCCGTCCAGCCCTGTTCTTCTGATTTTATGATTATATGTATTTAAAAAAAAAAACACTGCTGTAAGCACTCTTGCACCATGAGTTAGAATAAGTAATTTTAAAAGGTTGTAACTTCAGTTACTGAAAAATCACCCCTTTTTAAGCCTGTCAGCTTAATTTTCCTGTCCCTGATCGCAAGGTTTTCTTCTGTGGAAGCATTTTTCTTTAAACGAAATATGGTCAAGAAATTCTTTGGCAACCCCCTACCAACTTCTACAGAAAACCACCTATTGGTGAAACAAAAAGCATTTAACAGAACATACTGTCCTGAAGGAGAGAAGAAAAAAAATAAATCTTGAATTATGCTGATATAGAAAAGAATCGTATTGTCAGTCTCTCACTCAAACTTGACTTTATTTTGCAAATAGAAAACCTGTTTCTGGCCATATCTGTTTCAAACATATTTAGGCTGACTTTCAGCTATTCTTCATACAAACTTTTTTCTGTACATCCAGGCTTCGTTTGATTTCTGAAGGATATGAATGCCCAATTCCTTTGCTTCTCTGAAAACCCAAGCTGTACGTTAATCAAGACAGTCAAGAGCTGGCTGAAAAGGCATTGGAATTGGTAGGATTTAAGCACATACCTTAAAATGTTTAGATAAACTAGGTACTTCATATTTATTTGCTGCCTAACACAAAACTCATTAGATTTTTATCAAAACATGATCATTTAGGACCCCACCTCCCTGCTTTTGTGCTGACAATTAATCAAACTCTAAAATTAGAAAACGCTACATGGTAGTTTTAAGCAGGAAAGCAGTTGCATGAAGGCAGTTTGGAGTGGTAGGCACCTTTTGTCAAATTGAAGCATGCTGCTGCATGGTGGTGTATGCAAAAGGGATACATGCTTACTCATTTGAACGCAAACCCGTTGTAGGCAAAACATCTTCAGGGCATGGCTAGAAAGGGGGAAATGATTGATTGAAATAGGTTTCCAAGTGATTTATCTAATCCAAAGTTATTTTCCACATCCTCTTCAATTGATGAAAAAACAACACAATACACCAAAGCTATTTTGCTCTCCAAGGTGTGAGGTTATACGGGAATTACTGGTACTTTTCAGTAGTTGGAAGCGCTTGGCTTTTGGCCCCCTGCCTCATAATACAGCCCAGGCTGGTACAAGCAGTTCTGCAAAACGCATAATTTTACTTTCCTTGTTTTAATGATCAGGAAACATATACTTTTAAACTGATCTCTGCTGTGCAATTACATGTGTTTTGATGGAAACACTTTTTTTCTAAAATTAGTTTTGTTCCCATAATGATGCTAGCTAGACTGTTCTATTAGTAAGCAAAAGCGTTGCATTCTTCTGTCAGGCTGCTTAGCTTTCAAATCCAATTTCGTTTCTATTAAGAAATCAGAATTGCTGATCAGAACTGCTTGTATAAAAAAAAAAAGTTCCTGTTTTCAGGTCAGTTACAATTTGATTGATAAATATATACAAATGTTTCTCTTTAAAACAAAACAAAAAGATGCCTGAATCCTGAGCCTGTGGCTTCCTATTTATTTTCTTGTTCTGGTATTGTAATAGTGAATGGACCAAAAATCTCTTTTCCATGTGTGTGGCAGATAAGACTAAACATAATAGGTTAAAATTGTAAGTGAGACAGGATATTCATGCTACTTAATAAAACTTGATTTATTTCAAGTAGCCTGGGAAAGAATAGGATTAATCAGGCTGGATTTTGAAACTTTAGGGCCATAAATGTTATCACAGACTCTCTTGCTCTTTGTTGGAAGGAACATGAAAACTATTGAGGTTTTGGGGGGAGCTGGCTGTAAAATTGCAGGAATTTAGAGGTGGGGTACGTGTTAGTCGTTCCGTGGGAATGTTGCTAGCTGTCTCTGGGACTGCAGATTGAGATGTTATTGTGTAAATGAAACATCAGGTATTCATTTTCCACATACGAGATTCAGTAATTACTGCACTCACACAGTAGATGACAGCTGTTATCATTCTGATGAAGAGAGCCTTAAATTAAAACCTTGTTCCTTTGCATAGATTCCCGTCAGAAACAAATGTTAATTTTCTTGGTTGGTCAGCCTTGTTCCTTGAGTCCTCTGACAGGTACAAGGACCAGATCTTTGTTTCTCCTTTCTTTAGTGTTCCCTGGCATACTGATAGTTTTGCAGCTGAGAGAATAAATCCACAATTAATTCTTACTAGATTTTTTGTGCACATACCCAGTGTTCAGACTTCAGCTAATACTGGGGCATTTTGCATATGTGCAACGACTAAAAACTACTAGATCTCTTTTGTTTTGTTTGCTCTGTAAAATGTGGTGCGCTTGTAGGAAGAGAAAAAGGTTAAGTGAACAGGATACACTCTTAGCGCAGATGTCTGCATAAACAGACAGAGCAGGGTCTGTCTGAGAAGCAGACAACTTTGCCCTGCTTTCTGACTGCAGAACGGAGTGGCTCACATGGATTAACTTGGTGACATCTGTTTGGGTAATACACGTTCAAGATGGGGAGGTGCTATTTGTACACCTCTGTTTTCTTTGGAAACCTTTCCCAATTACAGGAGATTAAAACCTTTAATATGTCATTATTTCAGGCCGGATGTCAACTGCCAAGCACCACCGCGCTCTTCAGATAACAAGTCAAAAAAAGGAGCTTGTTGAAAAGGCATGTTTGACAGAGAATAACTGCTGCCCATTAGCTCCTTATGCAGGAGGTTTTTAAGATCTATGGGAAAGCCCTGACGCGCCCACGCTGCGAAGGGACATGGGAGCTGAGTGAGCGGCAAAACGAAGGGTTTCTCTGTGCTGGTTTACCCACCAATACACAAACATCCCACTACTGTTAGAGACCTCAAAATGCCACGTGACTTGTACAGTAAATACATCTAATGGTACCTAGCAGTCACTCTTGATTTCTGCTACAATTAATAACCCGGTGGTATGACTTACAGCAGCAGAAGTCTGTCTCTGTTATATTTACTTGGAATTACCTCTGAGAAGAGAAGAACAAAAATCAGGGCTCCAAGAACGCTATTTTGTGTCTTTATTTTTATTTTTTAAAAAACCCACAGTTTATTGTAGTTGCTGCTGATTTTATCCTGCACCTTTGGAAGGAAAAGAACTTGGATGGGGAAGGATAGATGCAGGATGAAGCCCTGGATTACATGTGGGTTTTGAGGGTCCTTGTTTTGTGCAAATTAAGTAGGACACAGCTTGAAGGGCAGAAGAGAGACTTTAAACACTCGAAGGTCCTGGGGCTTGTTGTGGAAAATTTGGACCTGCTTTGGGTTCCTGACTTCATTCCCATACTGGAAACTGTCCATAAAGCAAATGAAAATCACTGAATTGTCCACCAGAAACAAAGCAATCAGATCAATTTAAGAATAATAACAAAGATTCTTTATTTTTTGAAGGCAATGATAAATCATCTCTTTAGAAAAATACAGTACGTGTCCCAAAGCAGAACAGCAACAATAAAAGCTCTCTTGAGCAAATATTGCAAAAGTAACTTTAAATGTAGCCAAGCCCTCTATCTGTTTAAGATGGTTTGCTGCAAACTCTAACTTTTCTGCAATATTAGAGTGGCCCAGTAGTAAGTGAACCAGACTTCTGGTTTTCTGAGGCAGAGAAATGTCTCCCTGGGATTTTATAGACGAGAATGTCTTGGCACTTAACAACATCATGATTTTTTTTGTTTTGTTTTTTTCCCCTTCTGTTTCAAGCTGCAAGGATAGTGTGAATATTGCCTGTGGATGTCATTATTTCAGTGCCTGTATCATTTGCATGCACAAAGTCTTTGGAGTCTCCATGTTGTAGAGATTCTCCCTGACTACCTGGCCGAGAAAGGAAATGTGAGTTTAATAGTTTTTGTACTTCTAAAAGCTGGGCAGGGCTGGAGATAAATGTCTTAGCTCTAAGGACTTGCAGCTTGTGAGAACTCATGCACCTCTCCTGAGAGGGAGACATAATAGTGCGTTGGTGCTTTTTAACTCAAATGCAGTTCTGAAGCTAACTTGGGTTTCTAAGACTGAAAATTGCCAGGAGCCTTTTTTTTTTTGTTTGGCTTTTTGGTTGTTCTCCTTTGGGCGTATGAAACAAGTTAGGGCTCTCTCCAAATAGACATGCATGCAACTTTTATTAATCAGGCAGCTGTCTTCATTTTATTTAGTTTCTCTTCATGGCTGAGTAGTTTGCATGTTTTTTGAGACGGATGGTGGGAAGAGAGGATAGAGGAAGCCTGTGCTCGCTCAAGGAATCGTCCGTTCTCATTGCTGACCTGGCTGTGATGGGGAAATTTTGTGGAGAAGCAGGACACACTGTGCTGCTGCTTCTCATTGCTGGGCTGTGCCTTAGGCCCTTGTGCAAGCAGTTACAATTTTGGTTTTTGTGAATATTCTAACTTCACGATTTCCTGAATACTTCTGCCATTTATTTATTCCTGCCTTTTATTTATATTAATAGAAGTGCATGCAGATGCAGAATTGAGGCTTAAAAAAAGTTCAAGCCAATACTTGTAATTTTTTCTGAGAGATTTTCACAGCTCTAACTTTCAAACACTGCTTTTACTAATTAAGTTTTCTTAATTATATGATTTGCAAGATTAAAAGGCCACTGCCAATATAAACCACATATTGCCCCTAAACTGTTAGATTATTAAATTGAATTTTTAAAATTAATTTTTACTTGCCGTGATTTGTGTTCTGTTTGTTCTGTACTATTTTAAGCTTGGATAATAAATATCATGTCAGTCTCATATTCGTTTGTGGACAATTCCAAGTTTTCAGTGCTACAGGGTAAGGGTTTGACAGGCAACAGCACAATTTTTTGTTTTGTTTTAAGGAATTGTTTTCTTAATTCTGTAAAGCATAAGATGAATAGAAGACTTTTATTTTTAAACAAAAGAGAAAACTGGGCTAAATATAAGTTGACAGCATCTCTTGAAATGATATTCTTGTTTATGACAGTGTAGAGGAGAGGCACAAAAAGTCAGAGGTCACTTTTTTATATGCAGTAGGTTCTCATATGCAAGAATGTCTGGATGTGTAAAGTGTCTGTACGAGACTGAGTCATCTTTTCTTCTCTGATGGGATTTCTCAGGGCTATTGCTGTAAAAACTGCTTGTGATAAGAACATATCTGTGGTAGTGTGTTTTGCAACCCTGGCATGTCCTATTTGAACCACCTAGCTCCCTGGCGATGGCCACGGCTCATCACAGATTACAGGTGGGTGACTGGACATAGCGAGTAAGATCATCGGGCAAAAGCAGGAGCTGAGACACCACCATGGGTTAGCAGGGGAGCCGCGTGCAGCCAAGCGCACGCTCATTAGACGGAGATGGCAGAATTGTACTAGCGTAGGACTAGCACCTATATGGCTTAGCCTGCTGCTGGTGAGCTACTGCACTGGGCAGGAACTGGGGTGCTTGACGGAGGGCATGTTTGGATGGAATTGGCGGGAGCAATGAAGTTATAGCCACACCGTGGGAGTCTGAGAGAGCATAAGGCAGTTTGGTAGTTCTGGTTCATTGGGCTGGCCCTTAAGTGAGTTGTGCCCATTCCTACTGGAAATAAACCCCTTGTTCCAGTGAAAGAGCTTGAATACACAGTTGCGCTTGGGGATCCATTCTTGGGGGGGTAATCAGCTCTATAGGTGGCATGCCAGTGTGGTTTGGGAACGGCTAGGGATTTGGCCCTGAGTGCCCTTATCCCAGTAATGCAGTGAGCAGTTCTGCAGGGCCAGGTGCAGCTGGAAACTGCTGGAGGTGTCCTGGCTCAAGCCTGGCCGTCTCCACTCTGAATGTTAAAGCGCTTGGTTGGTATGATGTGGAAGTGAAAGCCACAGAGAGATGCAGGGGTAAAGCGAAGCATTATCTTCAGATGTACAGCAGTTTTGCAGATGATACAAAATCCTTGTTGAAAGCAATGGTGATCAGTACAGGGAGCTCAGCCTTTAGGTCAAGAGCACAATATATTAATATAATTTCAGTTTTTGCTCCTGCATGCTTGTTATCTTAGGCAAACTGAAAGCAGTACACACTTCATGGTGAGTACAAACTTGCATAACAGCTAATTGTTAGTTTGTTGTGTAATGGAGGAAGGGTGAAACTCCTTGGCAAAGTTGCTTACTGTATTTTTTTGCCTAAATTTCAAATGCTGTGGGCCAACACTGTGAAGTACTATAAAAAGCTAACCAGATTATCACGTGGTTATACTGATATAATAAACTCTGCTGCTCTTACACTACAGAATTATCTTCCTACCAGCAAGGGCAATAAGAAAATATCGGTTGCATGATCTAACAAATAGCTTATATGACTCTTAATTGCATATACTTTTTCTGATCCATAAAATGCAGACCTTGTTCTGCATCCAGGTTAGAGGAGGCAGCCCTTAACGCCCACTGACTTTTGGTAGGTACTCGTCTAGGTGCAAAGGACTACTTGCACAAGTAAATAGGATGAAGACCAATATATGCTTCTTGTTTGAAATGCAGATGCCTTTTGAGGAGAGAGGAGAGCTGTTTAAACAGCAACAGTAGTGCTGAAGAAGTAAAAATGTGAAATGGTAAAGTAACTCCTAACAACAATTGATGGGGGGGGGTTAGGCATGTAAGTATCTTGAATTCGGAATTCATGGGGGAAAACTAAGATATTGGAAACTTACTGTTGTGGATGGATTTTTAAGACCATACACGGTTCTTGATTATTTGTCTCCTACATAAAGTAAAACTGAATGTTTCAGACAAAATATGTTGAGCATATGCACGTGGTCTTAGATATTGGGGAAGGAAGATTTTTCCTTGAAAGAAAATGATCATTATTTTTGGCATCTGGCAGAAACAAGATGTGTTTAACAAAGCTTGAAATGGTGGGATTTGGGGGCATGGAGAGCTCTTTTTTTCAGTTCATGACTTCCTGAAAAAATCACATTGAAAAAACCCACACCATGTGTGAGCACATGCAGAAGGATGACGGTGCAGACATGCCATTGGCTTTAGACACTGTCTTGATAGGGACCTTCCTCAGAGCCAAGACCGAGTCCCTTTCAGAAAGCTGCCTCTGTTATGCTGCTGTCCCAGTTTATGACTTTTTTTTCCCTTTGCAAAAGATCTTGGATTGAGGGATTGTCCTGATGATCTGTTCAGTGTTCCAAAGGGGCTGATTAATCTGAAAAACCCAACAAGACAGCTGAAACTGCTGCCAAAAACTGTCATCCGTTCTTTCTCAACTGCCAGCTTTTTGTGCTTTTGCTGCAGAGACAGGTCCACTCTCAAAGATGCGGCTTGACGTTTCCTAATACAGCAGCAACAGGGTAAATGTTGGGGGAGTGATTTAGGGGTCTATGAGTTTTCCCTTTATTCTGTCACTTCCGAGTAGTGGTGCTTATCTCCTGAGGTAGGACAAAGCTCAGTACTGCTATTAATTCTTGTCTGTTGAATGCAATTAATCCAGTGGCAGAGAGGATGGAAATCTTCTGGAGAGGAAGGTGGTCCTTGAAGATCAACATGATGGCATTTGTGTGGTTTGTTGTCTGTGCATCCCACAGCATCGCTGGCTCATGGCAGTAAGAAAGGTGAATTACTCCTGAACTGGATTTCCTGTGCACTCACTTAAAGCAATTAATAATAATGCTTTGGAGAGAGCATGGGAGTGTGAATGCTGATGCTAAACAAGAGAAAAGGTGGCTCCTTGTCTTTGAAGGGAGAGATTTTGGAGCTCCGGAAGGAGGAGGAGGGTGGCCTAGCTATCCCTTGCCTGACCCACATACTGTGTTTATGTAAGGCAGGGTGAGCCTCTGTCCCCCTCTTGTGGCTAGTACACACTGAGATTGAAGGCAGGAGAGCAGATGGCAGGAGGCCTCCAGCCCGGCAGTGGAGTTGACACCTCCACACCAAGGTCCTGGGCTTAGGGCTTTTCAGATGCCAGACCTGGGGTGCCTTGCTGTGACTCACTAAGGATACTCTTCAGCTGTGGAAGCATAAGTCAAAAGGAAAAAAATAATTTAAAAGAAAACTGGATAACTGCAATTGAAAGCTTGAGGGAGTGTTTAATGGGGCCATTAATAAATGACTCAGGCAGCCAATGGGACATAGCCTTTGGTCTCATGCCTTGCAATGCTCCAGAGGCACACTGTAATGAACCCATAAAACGTGCCCCATCAAGCCTTAGTGCTTTAGCACAAAACACTCCTGAATTTAATGTATGGTGGATGGCAAAGTGGTGCCTTTAGTAAACACCTAGGACAGCCAGTGCTGAGAAAACCCTATTAGGGGATGGATTTTTTTAATAGGGAAATCTTCAACTATTTTCAGAATTTTTAAGAGTACCAAAGTGTTCTGGGTAAAGGAGAGGAACAACCTTCTGAACTTTAACTTGTCAGGAAACCTCTGTGTTAACCCCCAACACGTATGCAAATGGTGAAAGGTGTAAATGTCTCCAGGAATGTTTTGCTGTGTTAGCAATACTTTTTGATCCTGGATATGGCTACGGAAAACAGTGCATTATAATAGCAATCATTACTGTTCTAGATCCTCAGATAGTATAGTGCAGGGTGCTACAGAAGCCCCTAACTAAATATTAAATTTGATTAAATACACTCCCAGCAAACTGGCTCAGTTGTGCCAATTAACTTGGAAATGCAGCAGTGTTTTATTGCTTTAGGAATGAATGGTACTTATTGGCTTCTTATATAACAGTTTGACTTCCTCATCCAGTCAGAAAATTGAGCATCTGTCAGACCATCAACCCATAAATGTCTTCATTAGATCTGATAAATCGACCATGGCAAGCCAGAAAGTTGGAAGGTACCACCCTTCTGCCTGGGGGGCTGGACTCACTTAACAGGCTTAAAACGAGGGAGCTATGTAAAACAGCAAGAAACGCTCTGGGTGAGCGATACAGAAGAGCTGCTCTGAGATGTGCCCAGGTGCAGCACTGAAATAACCTCTCTTAGGGCCATACGGGACTCTTCCCCATCCCTGTTACCAAACAAACAAAACCTTGGCAAGTGACTGGTTCAGGAAGCTGTCCCCAGACAAATTGTTGGGTGTGATCCCAATATAGTTGGGCTTGAGCCTACTGACAGCTGAGATCCCTCTGGAAAACACAGGTTGTCACTGATTTGAAGGAGCTCTGTGACCCAAAGACTGTGTTTTGTACCAGACTGAGTGGTGGTCTCAGGAGGCTCTCTTGCTGAGCTCTTTGTGCTCCTGCACAAAGAATCTGCACAACAAGCCAGGAGCATCACCCACAAAATGTTGCTTCTCCTGGCTAAGTTTTGAGACTATCAGAGCAACCCTCACCTTGAGTGGTTGTACAGCCCTTCCACCTGACCTCAGTACAATAAAGTCTGTGGCAGTGGCAACAGAGACATTGACAATATTACAGTAGAAGATGGAAGTCCTTAATCACACAGGGATGTATGGATGTTTTATTATTTCCATTAAAAGCACTAACAAGAATGGAGAAGACGCAGGCAGATGAGCTTTTAAATGCTGTACCACTGAGTCTTCCTTCAAAGTGAGAAATTCTTTTTCATCTTCCACAAACTCCTACCTTACTCCATGCTCTGATAAATCTTTCCCTTTAAATAAAGCTGCTGCTGTTGCTCAACCTTTGGTCTTGCAAAATGCAAAGCCATCTGTTACAACCTCAATTATAGGTTAGAGACAGAAACTTATTTGATGGACTGCAACAGCAGGATTTACCTTCACTGTATGTCTGAGTGAAAAGAGCCAACCTTTATGACAGAGGCCAGGTCAAGAACGAAGGGTTTTGTCTATCAAAGTAAACTGAAGTAAAAAGACAGATTTTTAGTTCATACCTAACTTCTAAATGAAGTCAGAACTGATATGTATAGCTAGATGTCTCTGTGTGTATAGTGGTATGTACAAGCATTTTTTTCCCCCACAGAGTTTGCAAGTATTACTTAAGAGCTGCTCTGCATTTTGAGAATCCATACCCTTGTGAAGGAAAACTTCAAAGCAGCGATAGCAGATTGAATTGCTACATATATGTTTCTATTGAGACAATTTAGTTTGAGTTCATTCTTTGCAAACTCAACCTAAGCAAAATAAACTTGGTGCTATATGAGATGAAATCAATAGCCTGTCAACTTGTTTGATTTTTACTGGGAGATTGATATTTCGTAGATTTTCATCTTTGTAAAGCTGTAATCAAATGATTATCTAAAAAAAAAGTTTTAATTCAGAAGAGTTTATATATATGTGTGTAGTTGCAGGAAAAAAATCAAACTAAGTATATGGAAAAAGCCTATAAGAAACACCAAAATGTAGCTTAAAAATATATCATCTTTGTTTTCATTTCCTTGTGGGTAATTCATGGGATCCTTGGAACACATAACCAAGATTTATTTTTGATGCTCGGGGTCGTTGCTAATGAAGCAGTCACCCTGCCAATTAAACCAAAGCTGGTTGCTTAACAGCTGACTTCCCCCCAACCCCCCTTTACCCCATTGCAATTCCCTTGGGAATAGGAAGCCCAGGTACTCATACTGGCTGTTCCTGGGGTGAGTACTTGGCTCCAAGGCCTTTCGTTTGCAGGGAGCATGTTGGCTAGGCTCTGTCTTACCTGGAAAACCTTGGATAGTATGTCCTAACCAGAGTAACGCAGCCTTGGTTGTGTCTCCTCCTATTCAAAGTGAGCTGAAAACCCAAGCTCAGATCATCAGTGGAGTTTCCCTTCCCTTGTCCTGTCCAGCGGACTCATACATGTTTGATTTGTCTCTGCCCAAGTCTGTTAGAGCAGAGGGAGGTTATTGCTTTGTGTGGGGAAAGAATTTGTGACAAACCTGAATGTGCTCAGTTTTAAAAAAAAAAAACAAAAACAAAAAACCCCAAAAAAACCAACTAGGTGAAAGCGGTAAATATGGTAACTATGCCAGTCTGTCCTAGTCTGCTTTTCTGTTACATTCTTGTTATACAATAGTAAGAGCTATTGCAGTGAGCACTGTTGAAAGATGAGGGATTTAAGAGAGAGCCGTGATGGTTGTGTTGGATTGTTGCCTATATTTGGACTGTATTTATTATTCTACTTCTATTAAGGTGCTTAAGTTATTCAGAGTTGGGTTTAGACAAGAAATAAATATCTGAGCAGCTGTGACTACATGTCTGTTAGTGATTAGTCATCACTACAACTCTTAAGAGTTGGATTTACCAGGAAACTGTTAAAATCCCCACAAATAGAGGACAGCATAGTGAAAACAGTTGAGTTTTATTTTGTGTTTGACTGGAAATTTAACCTGAAGCTATCTAACAGGCCAAGAGAAGAGAGATTCTGACCTGGTATATGAGAATGAGCTATTTAGGATTTTCCTTCCTTGCAGGTGCTATTTCCTGTAGCTCACCTGTCAGGATCCAGGGGAAAATGCACAGGAAAAGATATATCAATGGTATTTGTTAGGGAGAGTATAGAGAATTGCTAAAGTCTTGGGAAGGGGGAGCTTGATTCCATCCGCACTGTGGTGACTGGAGTCTCTAAGTGTTCAGCACGTTTTGGGTTTGGCTGTCTACTTGGAGCAGCAAGGAAGGATTGAACACTCTGATTTCAACCTCATAAAGATACCACAAGGGAGACTTCTGCATGTACTGATTTATTTTTCTGAAAATATTAAGAAAAAGGATCTCGGTATATCCTGTGTTTGACTGATGCAATATATCATAGTGCAACTGCAACTTCTGTAATTGTCCTTGCTTTTGTTTTGTTTTTTAAAAGTGTAAAACATCACCATTTTCTCCCTCTTCTAAAACTGAAGGAAGGATGCTCACAGTTACCGAAGGAAAAAATGCCAGCTTTTTCTTGTTCAAAAACCCGAAGTTTCAGTTGAAAGCAAAAAGAGAACTCTTAGCATCTCTCCTGCTCATCCTTGTTGAAGGAGAGAAGATGATTGTTTTTCCACTCAAACAAATCCTGCAGAAAGTTTTTTGCTTTAGTTCAGGACAGCATTGCTCACTTGGTGGGTGAGGAGGGAAGAAAACACTGCAGTGAACTGTGGTTCTTGAAATCTATCCCTGCTCAGCAAGTAAAATTGTTCCCCCCAAACAGTTTGGTGAGGGGAGGCCGATCCAGCAAGGAAGAAGCTAATTGCTAGTGTGGGGAAATAGGGATTTGGTTTCCTGCCCTGCCCCACACAAGCTGCGTAACCTGGGGCATTTTGCTTGCAGGTGGGATTATTCGTGTCATGTCCCTTAGGTATCTAGGTTAAGTGCTGAAATTATGTTCCTGGGGAGCCACTCTCTGCACCAACCCTTGATCTGATGTCGCTGAAGTTAGACGCCTGGAGTTGTTGATGGGAATAGCTCTTCCCCTTGCCCTTTCTCCTCCTTAGCCTCACTTATGCTCGTGCAGCGGTGTTTAAATACATCACATATACAACACCAACAGGGATGATGTAAGTCCTTAAAACTGACATGGGCCACATACAGATGTTTGTGTGACTGGTATTCAGTGCCCAATTAGAAGAATGCTTATTTGAGAGAATCTATCCTCATTAGAAATACAGGTCCTGTTAGCCAAGAGGATTAAAAATTGGGGCTGCAGCTAACTGGTGTTGGGAATAGTAAAATCTCAGGTCATGGGAAATAAAGCTTTGACTGAATCATGTTGTCTGCCATCGCTAATGAACCAGCTATAGATGAAAACTCTGATTACCTTTTGCAAGATTCTGGGTATCACAAAAATCATCTGGATATTATTCTTCAGCGCTCAGAGCACTGCAGCCAGATGGGATGAAGGGGTGCTAAGTTTTGTGCCGTTGACTCGTGCAACCTAATTTGAGTCTGAAATGGGTAAACTCAGTCATCTCTTCAGGTACAGAAAGGTCCCATGGAGAAGCTTGCGTAACAGTTGTTGATGCCTTTATAATTTTTAGATGGGGTGGTGGTACCAAACAATTTAGACTATTTAATGTTAGGAATAATTTTGACTTCCAAGTTTCATTTCCAGCCTAGTCTTATCACCCATCAGAACTTGTTAAATGGATGTAGTATGAAAGGTTGCTGGTAAAGCCCCACAATTTTTAGTGTCAGATCAGTGCAAATGATAAATCACATTTTATTAATAGATAAATTTGTGATACTTGGTTTGTCTATTAGGGAGACATGTTTCTAAGACATATGTTTCCTGGTCCAGCTAATCTGCTGTTTCTGGTGACGCTGTGTGAAGGTTAGGAAACAATTTCTAGTAGTCCAACAATAGTCCAAAAATTCCACGGCTCATAATTTTGGCAGGCTTGAACAATTGGGTTGGATTTCCCGTACCAGGTATCCGCCCTTCTTGTTTAACCCAGAAGTGTTTCTGACTGCCTCATTTGAGGTCTCGACTTCTCAATTGGGAATTATTGTGTAGCTACGGCTCTGAGTGAAGCCTGGGGGACTTGCTCATTATATGCCATAAAATAGTGAATGCTCTTTTAAGTAAATTAGGTTTTGGCATATCCAGCAGGGCATCCAGAAGCAGCTAATCCTTGAGAATTTTAGTCTTTTTCTTTGTATTCCAGCTACAATAGAAAAGAAAAAAAAAAAAAATCAAAGACCCCAGAACAAAAAAGAAAAGAAACAAGCCCAAACCAAAACCAACCAAAAGACCCAAAAAGCAGCTCATCTTATCAAGCTGTAGTAAAGATAAATTTGCTGGTCTGTTTTGCCAATTTTTTTTTTTTTTTTTTGATGACAGGTGGTAAATAAGTCTTGGGGCATCCCAGGTACAGAGAGGATTCCTGTTCCACAAGCACTGTCTGCCCCATGCACTGAGCAACGAGGCCCCATGGGGACAAAATAAGAGGATTTAAGTGGTGGTAGGCTGAATTTCTTCACTCAAGCTTCTTAAAATTAAAAAATGTGTTAATTCAAGCATCTCCTCATTATGAAGAACTCCCATAGAACATAATTTTTTTTCCTCTTTCAGTAAATAGCTAAATATTTGCACTGTGGTAGTACTGAGGAGGCACAAGCTGCGTTCCAAACACAAAGCAATGTGTAGTTCCTGCCCTGACTTGTAGGTGTTTTTCTGATGAAATCCTTTGCTAATGATAAGACTTCTGCATTCACTTCGTTATTTTTGTTCTTCAGATCCCTCTTAATAGAATTACTATAATTAAAAAAAGTATATGTGAACCTTTGCAACAGAGTGTTTCAGTGGCCCAGGGAAAGGAAATGCCCAGTTTTTCCTGTACCCTGTGAGCGGTACCAGACAGAGACACAGGTGAACTAACTGGACCCAGCAGCAGTCCAGCCTGGCCTTTCTACAGGGAAAAATGTGGACTGTATTTGAACCGTTTATACTCGTCTGAGCTGGTATGTCTGGATGTAGTACTGTGCTAATATGTCTCAAGTGATTGACTTCTCCAAAGGCAGAAAATGCTACTCAAGTTTGAAATATCATCTGATAAAATACCCTGTGATTCTTCAGGAATTGCTCCATCAGTCAAAACACCCTTCTCCAACCCGCATAATGTGATGTCCCAGATTTGTTTGTTTTTCTTTGCTGTCACACTGGAAGCTAGATGGGTGCAGTTGTGAATGGGGTGTGGATAATGCCACAGCCCCATGATATCACTCGCAGTTTAGCAGATACTGGCAAGGCAGTGCCACTTGCAGCTTGCCCTGCATCTGGATGAGTTCTCCCAAATTAAGCAGCATAGCACCTTAAACTTGTGCAATCTTTCTCCTAATCCATGCATGAAGACGTTCTTGGTGTTTACATACCATCTGTGCAGCACAGAACAGGCACGGTTCAGTTCATGCTGTCATACAGAGGAGTCACCTTTGGGTGACAGCCTGCTAGATGTGCATTTTGATTCCAGCGGAGAAAACTCAATACAGGAGATCTCCATTGTGGATTGCCTCTCCAAGGCTCTGACCTTCCTCTTCTACCCCAAGCTAAACTGAATTTCATAGGAAAAAACATGAGCAAAGGGTATTTGGGGTATGAAACATCCTGCTTTCAACTTTGCAGACCTGAGAACAAGTTGAGGATTCAGCTGACTCTTTTAACTGTGATTCTTTCCATTGACCCTTGCAGGGAGCTGAAATGAGGTCTGACCACTGTTATGTTGCCTTGATTTTTGTTTTCCCTTCTCCTGGTTGAGATTCATAGTATTTGCAGTTCCTATGAAGTCTGGGAGTAAATAAAGGGGTTACAGAAGTCTGAAGGTGACCTCTTTTCTTGAAGCTAAAATTCTCATCTTCCTTTTAGCAAAATATCCAGGATCCTTTTGTAACTGATAGAAAATAACACAAAAGAGAGGGAGGGTTGGTGCTGTTGGATTTATTTTCTCTTGATTTCCCTTCATGTAAAATTAATCGTAACTAAAAAAGTATTAAAAGTTCCAATGAAATTGGTTGGGTTACCATGTGTTCAAATATGGCGTAGAGGAGCTTTTGAAATTGTAATATGAAAAAAAAGCACTGAGCTGTCAAGTGTACAGCATTTAAGCCCTAGCTTCTTTCATTTATTTTGGTAGAAAAAGATCTTTCTTGCTTCTCTGAAGAAAGGTTTGCTCTGTAGTACGACATGATGGCTGGAAAAATGCTTAGCAATTCAACACTTATCAAAATCTTGAAACTGAACCCTCAGTGAGGACAGGGAGGTGCATCCCACCACAATGGGCATGACGGGAACTGTAAATATACAGGTAGTCCAAGGAAGGAACTGAATCTCCCTTGAACTATCTTTGCTCTTTTACTACTGTACTTGGTGTATTGATTATTCTAGTAAAGATATGTTCTGGGTTTTTTTTTTAGTTGTTCTGCATTTTAATGCCCGAACAGATTCTCAGATCTGAAGTAAGAGCCACCTTCCATGTTTTCATTGAGTTAGATAAATACCTGTATATTTTAAAGCTTTCTTGCTTGAAACTGTTTGAAATAGTATCCTCATAACATGGTACAAAAGTAAAGATGACAAGATGTTCCAATACCTGCATGTCATTTCTGTCTTTGTTAGTTTTTGTTTTGTATCATTTTATGACAACCTGGCATACAAAATTTTAGGAAGTTCATTAGTGATTTGGGTACCTAGCAATTTCTGGCTCTGCAGATATTTACTATTGGAAATTACCTTTGGGTTTGCCTTACTGGGTTCACAAGAGTGTTGAAGTTAGCGGTGATGGCAGGAGCTGGCTCTGCTAAATGCATGTGAAACAAACCTTGTAAGATCATAAAAAAACCTTTTTTGCAAGCTAGAGGATTGCCAATATGCTTTCATCCTTATCTCTGCAATGGTTCTCTGGATAATGTAAGTGTTCAAATTTGTTACATTAAAAATTAACCAAAAAAGAGAACCTCCCCCTAACAAAACGGTTGGTTTTGTGGAAGGATGTAAATCTTTCTGCTCCAGGGCAGAAGTAAAAAAAAAACACCTTTCCTTTCTGCTCCAGGGCAGAGTAAAACTTTACTTAACTGATGAATGAGAGTGATTCCACCCCCTCACCCCCGTTGTGGAGAAGTGATTCTGTAGCTAAGTACTGTGAGGTGTCTTTCTGTGTGTAGCTGGTCAGGATGCAGGACCTTTGTGATCATCAGCTGAACTGGTCCAGCAGTTCCTGTACCGGCTAAACTTTGAGGTGAATTTGCTGAACACTGCAAAGGGAGAATTCCAAGTCTGAATCTTTTTTTTTAATTTTTTTTTGCCCTGGTCTCACCCATTAAATGCAGAGTTTGGTAGTGCATGAGCAGTTTTTGCCCTAGAGCTAATCTTTATTTTTTTAATTTTTTATTTTAAAAACCCTGGAATTTAAGAGAACCTCCTCTCTTATAAGTCTAGCAAGCAAAAATATTTTTGCGGCATCCTCTACAAAGCAAATGAACTTTCACAAGACTGCATGACTTTAGGCTATGCAGAAGGTATATGTACAACCCTGGGAAAGGAATTTGCGAACATTGTCGCGAGCAGATGAAAAGCCTGGTAGACATTGGGCATCATGTAGGATTGTGGTAAAGCAATGGCAGGGTGGTTGGGTTTGACAACTAACAACATTGTAAAGCTTTGACAGAATAAGAACTTACATGTGGTGTCAATCATCCTCTGCATGCCACTTCCAATTTGTCTTGCTGTAAGAGGACATCCGTCCCCATTGGCATCTGAAATACAGCTGTCAATGTCACTGCACCAAGGACAGAGAGCGCTGAAGGAGCAGAGCATGGGGTGGTGCACGCAGTTGTTTTGGTGTTGCCTATGAGAAGTGCAAGGCTGAAATGGAAGGATAGATGGCTCCGAGATGTGTCCTCTACTCTGAAGAACTATCTTCAGAAAAGTGGACTAAGGGTAGAGCAGTAGGTGGGAGAGTGTTTGAAGCCATGGCTTGGTCTTTCTTTGAAGTGAGTGAAGAACAATAGTTTGGTTGCAGCACTAAGGTTGGGATGTTTGGAATGGGCTTCAGTTCATATTAGTGTTGCATGGCTGCTGATTGAGCTCTTATATACTGCTTCTAGCTTAACTTTAAGAGGATGACTATTTCCTCCTCTTAATTTTAATTAAATTTTCACTGTCTCAAGAGGAGGATAAAAACTTTTTTTTTTAAGCTGTAGAGGGTGCGGCATGAAGGCTCAGTATTTTCCTGCTTCAATCTTCATGTGTTTTCCTGAAAATCAATCCTGGAGCCAGATAGAAACTTTGTGGTTTTTTTTTTTTAAAAAACAAGTACTTCCATGACGCTAATTAAGCTTGGCTCCACAGGGGTCCTGTGGCTGATGAGCTTTGGTGTTGGAGAAAGTGAAAGGTCTAGCTGATGCTCTCTTGTGGCTCAACATTTATCAGGTGTCCCTCTTCCTGTTGATTTTCTGGTACCTTTTAAAGTGTGAGATCATACTTTGTTTTTCTGACTTAGTTTAACTTGGTCAATAGATTCAGACAATGTTGAGGCAGCAAGGGGAGCTCACACATACACCCCACATATTTACAAACCTGGTTTCTATGTGAAATCAAACTAAAAGCAAGCCAGACATATACCCTTCAGAGATGAGCTGGTGCTCTCCTCCTGTCTTGCCCTCGTCCACACAGACATGGGAAAGAAGGGTCTTGATGAGGAACAATGTTTTCAGTATTTCACTGGACAGAATTTTCAGTGTTAAAAGCATAGAGAAGAAATGTGAGGAGTATTTGTTTACAAGTTACAAGGCAAATCCCAATTTCAGTTTGTTTTTAAGCTTCTTACGCCATTTTCTGTTAAAGGCTTAATTTTTAAAAAACTTTCTACACGTTTTCCTTTTGCTTTATTTTAGCTTCTTGTTTCTTTTTCTTAAAAGAAACAAAGCAAGCAGGAGGATTTTTTTCCTTTTTAAAAATAAATTATTCCAAAAGTAAACTTTGAAAACAACAAGTTAGGAAGTTAAAGAGCACCACTCAACACTTCGCCCAAAACTGAAGTTTATATGATTTGTCAACCAACCAGCCTATCCTGCATGCTTGAAATGAGAAAATTTTAAACAGAAAGATGCTGAGATATATGAAGAAAGGAGTGAATTTGCTTGAACAAATTTTTTCTCTTCTAAATGTGCTACCTAAGTCTGGGAGAGCTTCCTCCATCAGCTGACCATGCTGCAGCACAAATGCACTCCTGCTGCAATCTCCTCCTCAGAGAAAAATCAGGCTGTCTTGGTTTGGTTCCTTCCCACATTGGAAAGTTACAGGTTTCTCTTTTCTTTCTGCAAGTCTTCATTAAATGGAATTTTAGATCAAGGCAAACTTTAAAAAAGGATTAAGGAAATGTTTTAAACCAGAAGTCATTTGGAAGGTGATGGGATGACCAAAACCCTTGGCTGACATGTCTTCATGATAGCTGCTAAACAGAAAATCCAAGGGCGCTTTTAGAGTACTGTGGTCCCTGACTTTTTTTTTTAGTCATGCTAGACTAATTAACAAATTGTGAGCAAGTTGGTAGCTTGGAGTACACCGGCACAGAGGCTTGGCAGGGAGCTGCTTTGGGCCGCTCGGGCACCCACAGTGCCAGTGATGGAGGGAGGAGTGCAGTGTTGCCAAACCTGCTTGAGATGCCAGCAAAACTGAAGAGCTAAAGTCCCCAGTCTGAGGCTGTTGTGACTGTGTCCCCTCCAGCTGCAGGGACTCGATGCCCTCATTTGTTTGCATGACTGTCTTCAGTGCATGCAAAGTCCTATCTTGCAAAGCTAACTGCATACGGTAGCTTCAGTAGTGGAGTTTGTGAGTTGAGTGCCTATGCTGCCTGCACGTATACACTCTTAGCAGTGTTTTGATTAAAAAGTTGCACGTGGTAGGGAAGGAAGGCTATTTTTGCACATCTGCCTATGCTATAGTTGTATTTCATCTCCCTTTTAATCTTCTGAGAAGCATATATACCAATATCTGAATGCCAGTGCAGTCCAGACTAGTTCTCCATCCTCTTGCTTTGCTCCACAAACCACTGTTGTGGGTGTTGTGTTTATCATATTTGTACTGGGGGGCACACTAGTTGTTCTGTGTGTCTCTGGCTGTGTCTGTTAGAAGTAAGGTAGTTATACTCTGCCCTGGGGCAGTGTCTGAGTGTGTGTGGTAGTGACAACTGTTAGTGGAAGGAATGACTCTGTGCATGTGCATATGGGGCCGGCATGCCATGACGCAGGAGGCTGTGCTTCTGCTTGACGCTCACAAACACAGCAAGTGATCAGAGAAATGAGGGAGGAATTTACAGGTCAGAATTGTAAATCAATTTCATGTAGTTTTGGATTGCTGTGAGAAAGAAGCCTTGACATCCACTTATGCTCTTCCACCTCTTTTAAAATGTTCTATTACAAACTTACTGCTTATTTATGATCCTGTTCTGGTGAGAGAAATAGATAAGGCCATCTGCAGTTGCCAGCACATATAAAACTGTGACTTTTTGACATGATCTTAATGTACTTGAGAGGAAGATGGGTGTAACAGCGTGAGACTACTCCAAAATGCATGTCTCCAGTGCATCCTCATAGTTGCCTGGTTGTCACTTTACCCTCAGTTATGTGAACAGCAGTAGTAAAAACATGTGGAAGCTGTGTCATCTTCCTGTGTGGATGAGCACAACTGCAAATTCATAGCTGTGAAAATTTGCTATTTTAATTCTTTTTGCTTTGTTTTGAATACTTAGTAATGCAACCAGAACGCTATTGTTGCACAGGCAAAGCTCCAAAGAACGATCGGCTCGCCTCCTATTTTTATTTGGAGTTTTACAAACTGTAATAAAAGAGCACCCAGACAATGCTCTGAGCATTGCGGATGATCTTATTTAAAAAATACTCTAGTAAACAAATGGCTTCATCAACCACCTCAGATCAGATCAAATAAAACTTGCTATATTTCTGCTGTTGCTAAGTTAAGAGCCATCCTCTGCTATCTATTAACAGACTATTTACATATATACAGATCCAAAATACTCTGGTAACAGGAATTGTCTTTTCTGTCAGAATCCCACATTGTTTAACAGCTCTTTCCACCTCCTAGATCCTCATAGTGAAGGGTGAAAAGAGGCTCTGTGGTGAGCTAGGAGGGCTAAACCCCTGGTTTACACTGACTCGGTGGGCAGATATTCCAGAGGTTGGGGGCTCTAAGGGAGTTTGTTATGAAAATGTGGTTCCTAGGGAGAGAACCATGTGCTGGGCTGGAATAGACTGCATTAAATCTCTGAATGTAACAAACTGCTATTTTGTCTTGTTTATAGAACAATAGAGTGAAAAGACACATGAATTCTAGTAAGAATAAGCACAAGAGCTATATTTGTTCTAAGATTGCTGAAGAAACTAAGGCTGCCTAAGAACCAGCATTCAACCAAAATGTTTAACCTGATCATCCAGAAACACAGAAAACCCCTAATGTGCAGGGTATGCTTGCGACTATTGCCTCTCTCTGATATTGCCTGCTGTTGGTAGGTATGTTGTCTCACATCTGGGGTCTGCTTCTTACACAGAGAATTTCTGGAAGGCTCTTCATTTTTTCTGCCTGGGAGAGGCTAGAATAAAATAGAATAGAAGAGAAGTCAGAAGTGACATGCAGTCCGAGTCTGTTATGTGCACTGCTAACAACTGTCAGACATCCATTTTGCAGTGGTTTAATAATGCTGGGGAAACTAAATATACTCAGTTACAAGTTAAATCAAGAACCAAAAGCCGTATCTGTGGAACGATCACATACAAAATTTTTCTCCAGATATGGTAAATTGGGGGTAAGGGTGATCTGCCTTTTGATCTGGTCCCTTCTTTTACATCATTTACTCCTAGGCAGCTAACTTAATATTTCGTTCAAGTGATGAGATCTTGTAGATCCAAGCTTCATTGTAAAAAATGATAGTCTATTTTAAAGGAAAAAATAATAATAAATAGGCTCTTGAACTGAGCCCTGGAAGTGGGTATGGAGACTTCCAGGGAATATGTTTCTCTGCCACAGAGTATGTGACTGCCTTTGGACCAAGATTTCTATTCGGTTAGCTGATTGGGGAATAGTAACTTCTCATGGCAATAAGTTGCTGGAGAGCTCTTGGGACTGTTTGGCCAGGAAGATCATTGTGGCCTTTTGCTCATACAGGAAAAGCCGCTATTGGAAACTCAGCTAATGCTAGTTCCATTCCTGACGGTGACGTTGTCCTCGCAGGTTTTCCCTTGTCCTGGTGGGTGCTTGGATGCAGAGCTTGGGCCCCCCTCTGCCCGTGCAGTGTGCCCTGACGCTCCTGTGGTGCTGTGGGCTGCAGCGTTGGCTCAGGGCCAGGGAGAGCCGCAAGCGGTGTGCAACGTGCTGGCCTCCCTGCCTCCGATTGCTAGTTTGGGCAGAGTCCTTCTGCCTGGCGGAGAGCTAGTCTGCACATGCACACATGCACCAACGCAGCAGAAGTTGTGAATAAAAACCAACGGAGTCACCTTAGCTTAAGTTTTCATAAGGGTGGTTTCGTCCTGGAGTCAAAATGGTTGAAATTGCTTTCAGCTAAGCACAGTAACTGCTTTGGGTGGCCAAGGAAGTCGCATCTGTGTGAGTCCCTGGAACCAGCAGAAGGGGACATTGGTTGAAGCATTTTTAGAGTGGACAGACAATCATACAGATGCATAGGCCCCTGGTAGGTGCCATAGGCCAGGAGCTCCTTGAGCTGCCCAGCAGCCTAAGGGTTTCAGTAGCTGCTGTTGCTTCTACCCCCCTGCCCCCCGCCGCCTTCTTTTTTTCTAAAGTGTTTGCAAAATGTAGAAATATGCAGCAGGTCCAGAAAAACTGGAACTGTTTGGTGCAATTATTCAGAGCAACCACATAGCATAGACAAACCTACCATATTAAACCTCTGCCTAGAAAGCGCTGCAAAAGCAACAATTGAATATAAGAAAAAAATGATTTTTTTTTAATAACTGTCATCCTCCTTTAAGAAAAAACAGAGCTCAAATACAAGCCTAATTTAAGGTGAGTATGGTATGCAGTTTCTTTATGAAAGCTGCAGAGACCTTGTAGAGAACGCAGTTCCATTGAATGGAGGGAAAGCAGAGGAGATGAGCTAAGCGAGATGCTCTTCCAGGATCACATATGTTGTCTGGAAAACTTGTAATCATGCCCTGTCCAGCAGAGTTAGGTGTTTGTTACAGTGCATCGCACAGCAATGTGTGTGGAAACAGCTGTAGGAACACCAGCAGTGCAATACTGAAATTTCCTAAAATTATTGAATAACGCAGTTTCCAGCTTTTCAGCCTCTTTAGAGTTGGTGACTCTTCTGCATGCTTTCTACCCCTAAAGCATCAGGCCTGATATTCAAAAGACTGGTCAGGCAATGGCACATACACCAGCAAAATGCATGAAGTTACTATTGCTTTTGTGTAAGAGAGCCCTTAGACCACACA
Source organism: Pygoscelis adeliae (assembly GCF_000699105.1). Taxonomy (NCBI): domain Eukaryota; kingdom Metazoa; phylum Chordata; class Aves; order Sphenisciformes; family Spheniscidae; genus Pygoscelis; species Pygoscelis adeliae. Next base: position 4,802,047 of record NW_008825076.1, read on the forward strand.
AAAATCTGGTATTTGCATGTATAGATGATCAGTCAGCACCTCCTCCATTTGAGGGTCAACCAGTTGGCAGTGCAGTGCGACACTTGAGGGAGACTTTGATTTCCTGCAAACTCAAGATTTCTTATCTCCTCCACAATAGGACACAAACTGCCTCCTGTATCCTCCTCACATCAATCCCATGTGCAGTATTGGGGGAACCAGTTATAATCTACCAGTTTATGGTAGAAAATTGTGTGCGTGTGTATGCGTACTCTATTAACAATCATCATAATGTCTTTCAAGGTGGTTCTTAGCAAGGGCAACTGCCACTGGCGTTTTGGCTCTCCTTCAAACCAGTCTTGTCAGCAAGAAAAACCATATGAACTTGGAGATTGAAATCAGTTGCCCCAGGGTACCAGGTCCTGTTTCATTTTAACAATAAAAGAATCTGATGCCTTTTAGCAGGCAGGTAGTTATTGCCTAGATGAAGGAAGAGTTGTAATAGTAAATCTAGAATTGCATTCAGATGTGACATCAGCTGATACATAAATACTGTATGTCTTCCCATATCCACCCACCCTTTCTATATGCTGGGAAATCTGAACCAAGGGAAAAGTCAAATGCTGGGCTGGCTCCCCCAACTCCACAATTATGTGCTAGTAATCCTGAACTTCCTCTACATTTGCAGGTAGCTAGAGGGGCCTGAATCCTAATGCTGTGCTCAATTTCATACACTGTTTACATTAATCTACAAAAGCTTGAGCATGTCTGTGTTTCCAGACACAGAAGACTTGAGGACAAAATAAATGTTTGAAAGTTCCTGGGAAATTACTGTCATGGAAAGGAACTCCTTTGTAGACTGTGTTGTAGTTGTTATGCCCTGATCTCCCGTGGCCAAGGCGTTCACTGGAGCTAAACGTTCAGCTGACTGATTCCTACTAAAATTGGAGATGGAAGGCTTGAATAAGGTATTGATCAATGGGTGCACATTACCTCTTACTATGCCATATACAGAATAAGCCAACTTTGCCCCAGCAAAGGAATGAATCATGGATTATTTAGTATCTGAACATCTTATCATTGTGTCAGGTATACCATAACAGGTGTAATGACTTCCAGAGTTTTATCTAGATAGTTCCTTAATGTTGTCACCACCGCTAAACATTAGCAAACTACTAGTGGGGACACATGAAGGCGAAGGTAGTATCCTTGTCCTTAAAGAGGAATTCCCAAGCAATTCTTTGCCAAGTCCACTATTGTTTTGGCTTGCTGCAACTTATCTTTGTGACTGAAAATGAACCTGGTCAGTGTTTTTTTCTGAGTACTGTCATAGCTTGTTGATCTGGAAGAGAGCTGTTAGCAGTGTGTTAATTGCAATCTGAGAGCCATGTTTCAGAGCCCCAGCAGGATGGTGGTTTCTCAACAGTATGGGAGCAGCTGTTGAAGGTGGCTCTAATTGCTGCCCTGTACTCTTGATTAAAGCAGAGTAGGGGAGGGAAAGCCCTGCTGGGCTACAGCTTAACAGCTCCCCTTATGAATAGTTTTCCTGAAGGTGCCACTCATTCTTCTAGTCGAGCACGGTGGAATTATTCTCACCCATGCAGCTTAATCAGCAAGAAGTGCATTTGGCATATTGTTGGGAAGGAAACTGCTCTCTGCCATTGAGCACTAGCTGGGGCGTAGCTGCCAAGAAAAACAAACAGTTAGGACTGTAGATCTAGACATCTCCTTGGGTTGCTGTCTGTAGCCAGAATTTAGTATCAGAAAGAATTCAAATTCTTGCTTTTCAGTCGTCTTCCATCTCCAAAATGAAGCGTGTCTCATTTTTCAACCAAGTAAGCTGAAAACTCAAGGCACAGCTTCATGCAGTTGCTGACATGGTGCACCCCAACCTGTGGGAAAGCTTCCTACTTTCCTATTCAGTTCTTTAGAGGTGCACATTGCTCTCTTCCATGGGCACAGAGGTAAAATAGCAATGCTGGTGCCTGCCAGCAATGTCTGTGCGTTACTGCAGTGTGGAAGACTGTGGAGGACAATTAAATTAGGTGGTGGTTCTGTTTGCTTGTTTGGCTTTTTTTTTTCCAATTGGGGGGGAAAGTGGAAAATGTGAAATAGTTAAAAACAAACCCCCTGAAAGCAGTTATTCTGACATAATTAAAATGCTTTAAGATATTGTTTTAATTTCAACTGTTTCAAACTAAATTAAAAAAAACTTCAGAAAGAAAATCTGTTACAAAAAGAAAAAGCTGTAAAAGCTTAGGTCTGGAAATTACAAATGGTACACTTTATTATGGAAATGTTTTCACTGGGAAAAAAGAAGTTGTTCAAATTTACTAGGAGATTTAATTTTATAGGCAATTTACCACTTTGATGAAGTAGTTTTATCGATATATCTTGAAACAGTTTCACCATCTATCTCTTATCTATGTGGGTTAATTTTTCTTGATGAAAATGCTTTGTCTTTCTTGTGTCTTCAAATTGATAGCGAGCTGATCCTTTTCTCAACCTACTCTCTTTTGATCTGATGCTCCATTTATCTCAGTCATAGAAAATGTTGCTCAACAGGATATCAGTCCCTTTGACCTTTTCCTGGGATACAGTCCCATGCGATGCAGTACCACACGTGCCTTAAAGTAGGAGTTTGCAGTCTTGCAGATTGAGCAAGGTAGAACTGGGGTGCTTTAATCTTTGTAGAGCTTTAAGCAATCCAGAGATGACATTACTTCAGTACTGGGTTGCATGTGTTTGCTTCACTGTGGTTGGTAGGATCTATTAAAAAATGGTAAGTATGTGTTCAGTGGAAAATCTTCAGAAAGAAAAATAAATTAAAAAAAGTGTTGTTTTTCCCCAATGACATAAGAAACCTCATATTGCATCCAAATAAATAAATAATCTGGCATTTTTCAACAGAAAAATAGGTAGAAGGTGGGGGGGGAAAGGACAATTATTTTGTTTACTGTTCTATTTTGACATAAAAATCTATTTTGACTGCTTACATAGCTAATTTTCTTTGCCTTTGGGAGCTCTCTTAAAAAAAGTACATAAAAGCTTTGTTCTGTTTGCTTGAGGAATCAGGAAAATGCCCAGCCAGAAGTTTGCTGAGGGATGGAGCCACCAGATCTTCCCGATATTTGTGTCAGGCCCATGGAAAGAAACAGAAGCTTGTAGGAGACAGTTCACCTCTCAGTTTGCCAGTAATTTCATGTGATCACCAAGCATTCAGCAATGAATATTATAATATTTCCACCTTTATCATGTTGTTTAAGTAAAACTGTTGTCTCCTCAATTAACGTTAAACTGCTTTGACAAGGAGGATCTTCCACGGTGACCAACAGCGTACTTAAGTTTGGATTCAAAATGCATTATATCCAGTGGGTGACACTGGCCTCAGCAGTTTTGAAGGCATTTTTTCAGAGGTACTTCAAATTTCCCCCACTCAGTACAGTTTCAGTTGGCTGCAGGAAGTAATTTAGCGTAGGATAAGTAGAAGTGCAGGCTGAGAATGCAATTTAATATACCTGACAGCTTTTGTTTTTACTTACTCATTTATCAACCTAAAAGCTAAAGAAAATAGGGATGCAACCTGTAAAGTTGTTGAATAATTTTAGTGAGCTTAACCACATGTTTAGCCTGAGGAAGAAAGAGTAGTTAATTTTATATCTAAATTTTTTTTTTTATCCAAAGCAAAGGACCCTCCTTTTTCCTGAAGGCAATTTAAAGCTGTTATCCAAGAATGAAAATTGATAACTGTTATAGTTGTACTCAGTTGATCTTAATTTTAGTGAAGCTCCAGGCTAGCAAATATGAAAATATCATCTTTCTGGCTGATAAACTGGTTAAATGCATTGGTGCAGGATTTTGATGAAGTAGCAAGAGTTAATATTTGTTGCTTAGCAAAGAGCAGTTATAATCCTCGCTTTGGAACTAATCCAAATAGGGAGGGAGAAAAAAGTCATTCAGCAGCAGTATGAAGTGGTTTTTTTATATATGCAGACACGCACAAACATTGTTAGACAGCATAAAATGCTCTCGTAGCAAATTGTTTGCTCTCCCTGCTGATGAGATGAACACAAGGAGGTTCCAGTGCCTGTGCCCATACCTTGTCCAATTTAAACATTGGATGATAGACTTTCCCACTAAATAGGCTTTTCACCGCATGTCAATATAATACTTACAGAAATTTGTGTAGAAAATACCTTTATCTCACCTGTACTAAGGGCAGGAAGCTGTTTGGAAAAGCTTTTAAAGGTGGGTGAGCTGCCCTATGCTTGAAACACAAACAGGGACCCAGGGCCTTGAGGTCTGTGCCTAGCTCCAGTACAGGTCATGGAAAAAAAGGCCCCACCTATAAAACAAGGATCGTGGTGCCTACCTGCACACCAGGGTTTTACAAATCACTGTTAACACTTGTAAAAGATAGTACATTCTTTTCACTGGATAGTTACAAAAATGCAGGGTTGTGGTACCAGTTTGGACAGCTGTGAGTCCTCTCAGTCTATGTATTAAAACTTAATTTGTAATTGTTGGTGTCTTGTCTTCAGAAAGGTATTTCTCTCTTGCTTTCTCCCTCCCATACTTTTTATGGCCAGAACCGTGTTCTCTGGGATACCTCAGGAAACATTGGGTTTAGATCACCTGAAGGCAGTTTTGATAAGCATTTGAGCTTTAGGCATCAAAAAGGCACCTTCCTGCTTTTCATTAATTGTCATTTCTGGTACTTACTGCTATCTGTGCTCCACTATTCAGCATAAATAGGAGAACAAGGAGTTAGACACTACTGGGAAGTCAGACTGGTATAGGAGGCTTAGCTTAGGTGAAGAAAGATAATTTGGCTACATCTTCGTATTTGTGATAATACGGTTCTTTAGCTCTAATCTATATTTTCCTGTGGTGTCAGGACTTGCTGCATTTAAAGTTAGAGCAATTAGTAATGAGACAGTATCTATTTTGTCAGATCTGCACATTGGACACAAGGGGCATCATGGATCATTGTGTTCAATCCTCTGATCTTGAAGGTTCTGCACCATGGGGGTTTTCCCTAGAAAATGTAATTTTAAAATGAATTAGGACATTTTTCCTTTTTTTTCCTCCAAATGACCCTTCAATACTCCCATCAGAAACAGTGCAAAGATATTAGAAATTCTGCTTCATCACAGGATTAGGAGTGTTGGCCAAATGGATGCTGAGAAGTTAGAGTAGTACCTCTTGGAATTCAGTCAAGCAGAGTACTGGATCCTTTGCAGAAATATTTAACCTTAGAAGTTATTTCTCCAGTATATCTACTCAGGAGGCAACATAGCTTTCCAACTGTGTACACAACACTAATTCATAGAGATATCTTTTTTCATTAAAACGGAAATCTTTGTAATGTCATTTGCATTGGGATTTTAGACCATCTTATAGTAGACTAGTTGAAGTCTACAGTCGTCTTCCATTCCACAGGCAACTGTTTTTTCTGGTGTATACAAGTATTTGTGTTTTTATAAGATGGGAGAAAAAAGCAAGCAACTGTGACTATTTCAGCAACTTGAATACTGCTGTGATGAAAGAAACCAGATATTATGGATTCATTCTAGGGCATGAACATATTTATGAAGTATGAGTTTATTAAAGGGCTTAAGTAAAGTACTTAAAACATCTTCTATGCATCTTATAGCTATACATGTAAGTTTTATTTGAATATATATATAACGCTATTGCTAACAAAGATCACAATCAGAAATGAACCTTGAAATGCAGCACAAAGTTTTCTAGAATAACTATCCCTCTACTTACTATCTGAATATTTTCATTTAAAACACATGCAGTTCACACTCCCAACTCAGCCTGCAGGAAGTAAAAGCAGAAAATTAGGGACATGTTGAGATAATACGGTGATAACTGGATAGAGAGGCAAAGGTGCCAGTTCAGCAGTGTGTCACACTTTGATTGCGATTATGCACGATTATGCAAGCTCATGAGACTAGAAGACTCATAGAAGAAGACCAGGTGAGAAGATAAAATAAGGCCCTTAGAGGCAAAGCAATATAGGCTTCTTTCAATGACTTTGCGATAAAGGAGCAATGTCAAACGCTAGGAGCAAGAGCTGAAACTTCACTCGTTAAATGTCAATCCCATCGTTCCATTCTCCACTTTTCTTTCTTCTAAACTGTAACCCAAAGATGCTTTTGCTACGCTCAGCGCTGGTCTCTAACTTCTACAAGCTCATCATTTTATCTGTGAGTTTTCCTTAAAAACACTAAGGAAACAGAGTCAGAAAAGATAAGTAACTTGCCAAAGGGCAAACAAAGCACCTGAGGTGGAGTCAGGCCCAGAACACAGTTTTCCAGGCTCATTTGTTTAACTGGTTTTCCTATTTTCCACCTCTTTTCTGTTCCCTGTCAGTCCCTCTATTCTTGTTTGAAGTATAGGGGACTTTATAACCCTGTATTTCTTACAACTGTTTGAAAGCTCTACAAGCATGCAATACTCCTGATTGTTTTTGTTCAAAGATGGGGGCGTTTCTAGACATGTCACATCTGAAAAGTGAATGACTTTTGGCATATAGTCCTTAGTTTTCAGACACAAGGGACACATGCAAGGAATATCAAATACATGGCTGAAGCTAGACTGCGTGTCTCTAAGCATGCGACGTTTTATTCTATACTGAAGGCCTAAAATGGGAATTTTCTCCACCTATCTATATGGGGGAGCCTCCTTTTAGGTATTATCTGCTATACAAATATAGGCCTACTCCTTAAAGCTAGTTTTGTAGAAAGTTGAAGGCAGTCTAAGGAGAACGTACCTTTTATATATGTTGGATAAGGTAAATGATATCAAATAAAATGAAGGATTAAAGCATGCTTGAGCTTGAAGTAATAGATATAAAAAGGACAGGAATTATTGTTTACTTACATTTTTCAGCTGGGTGTGTGCAAACAGTTTTGCTGGGGATTTATGTATCACATCAGTTAATTTACAGCCTGTGCCAACTCCCATAGCGTGCACCACACCAGCAGCCTCCGTCATGAGCTACCCAGCAGCCACGTGCACTTGTTCAGGCCCCTGCCCGTGCTATGCTTTCTTCTCTCTCTACACTTTTCTCTTTAAACACCTCCTTTTCCTCTGGTGCGCCCTTCTCTTTTCTCGCCATTTCACCTGATTACTTCCCTGATTTCTCAACCTGCAGCAAGGAAAGACCCTCGGAGAAGGTCAGCTTTCTGCTACTCAAAAAGCTGCAAAGCGTACCCCAAAGTCCAGATGATTACAGGCATGGATCACCACCAGCTTTGTAGTTAGGATGTACCCAGAGATGTGTGTTGGTTCCACACCCACCCCCCCTTTGTTTTTGAAGGAGTTCACGCCTCTTTCTCTAAAGAGGACAAGAGATGGGCGGCTTATCCACTCACACAATCTTTTGCCTGTCCTGAAGCATGGATCCTGCCATGGCTTTCTGACTTTAAAATGTATATGATGGTTTCACTGTGATGCTACTCCCCAAGATATGCTGGCCATTTAAAAAATGTTTGGCAAGTGTATTTAGGCACCACCTGTAGCAGTCTTTGTTATCTTAAGCACATCTCACTAAAACTGAGGTACTCTTAAAAAGCACAAAACAAAAAGGGGGGGGAAGCTTCCTGGATGTTTTAGTCATGGCTGCTACTTTGTGAAATTGAAATCTAAGCTCTTTAATGAGGGTGATCCTTCACACTAAGAAAAGATGATGACTTTTCCATTGCTCTACTTTTTCCCCTTTTTTTTTTAAATTTGTTGAGATTTAGAAGCTTTGTTTTCTGCTTATCATAATGTTTCAAAGCATAATAGTATTAAGATCTCCCCTAGAAATCATGTAGAAAGAGCTGGGGCTTGCACCTTCAACAAAGACTAAAATACATATTGCAGTGATTTATGATCCACACAACACACTTTATATTCTACATTGCTTATGAGCACTGTGACAGGGTCAAAACCAGTCATAGTAATATAACAATGAAACGAATGAAAGAAAAAAGTCAGAGGTCTTGAGGCAAATTCATAATTATACTTCATGTAAAAAAAATTAAAAATCACTCAAAGGTCACCCAAAACATTAGAAGAGCAGTGGAAAAGAGATAGTAACACAGTTGGAAATGCATGTGTATTTACAACTGTTTAACCACAACTATTTGAAACTATGTAAGAATTTCTAGAAAGAGTTTAAATATAAAAGATTTCAGTATAGCTATGAAGTAAGCTGGCTCAACAATAGAATTGTTCACCTGCAATAAATCAAACCCTTACAAAGTAATTCATGTACATAACTTTATTTCTAATGGCTAATAAGTAGGAATAACTCCACCAGGTTATATTTCCCTCTGTTTCATCAATGAAACTGGTAGTTGGGGTTTGCTCTTCAAGTGTTTTGTACATGATAGCTGGAAACTTTAGGTAAGTTGCTGACGTAACAGGGATTACATTCAGGTTTCCATAGAGAATTCAGACCTCGGTGCTTTGTTTTTCAGAGTCCTTTTGAATTCCTACAGCAGCTGCGAAGCAGAGGTTGGGCTGGGGGTAGGATTAAGCATACGGTTGGGGTGTGGGCAAGGGTCCAGATGAACGGGGCCAGAGAATTGTGATCTCTGGGAACGCTTGTATAGTCTCAGTCTGGATTTGCTTGCCAGTAGCCAACAGTAGTAGTATGGCAGTCTGTGTGCACAGAGGTTAATGAGCTATTATTAAGACTTGAAGTGAGGCTTTTTGAGATATCACAATGTTAAAAGAAACGTCTACAATCATCTCTCCCCCTAGTTTCTGCTTTGAGCCTGAAAATAAGATTTTGCTTTAGAAATTGTTTCTGGATTTCCCAGGGTATCAGCTGGCCAAATGGAAGATCTGTATCTCCTCCCAAGTCTTGCTGTGTTTGTATCCTTGCACCACCAGGGCTGCAACAGTGACCACAACCTTGGGAGAGAGTTTTCTTCTAGCTTAAAATAGGGAGAAGGACAGGTCTCTTGGCTGCTGGAGGAGGGAAGCAGATAGGGCAGAGCTGTGGCCAAACACCAGGTATGTTAGGCTGTATTGTACCAATTAACAGTGGTGATGGGAGGCTCCCAGTGCAGGCCAGCGATAGCATGGATAGAGAAGGGCCATAGGGCTGCTTTTTGTTTTTTCACTGTAGAGGTGTAATTACAACTGATCTAATTGGTCTTGCCTTGTATCGATCTTCCTAGAAAAGCAAGCCCAACTAATGACAGCCGGCGAGTACATGTAGATGAACTCATGGGATTCATACAGACTTTTCTCAATGACGTTTGTATTTGCCCATGCAAGTAGCTGGCTTAGTCCTCCTGTCCTGCACTTAGGGCATGCAAGGCGGTTGCAGGAAGAGCAGGTGCCCCCGGAGCACTTGGTGGTAGGAGCTTGGCTCCTTTAGAGGAGCAACAACATGAAGTCCAGAAGTAAAGGCACGCTTTGAGCATTTAGTGTGCCTTGTTTCACACCCACCGCTCCTCCTCTTAATCAGATCAAACTTTAACAAGCATTATGCCCAGGGTTGATCCACAGAAAAACTCTTTCAGAATGAAAAATCTGTTTGCTGGTGGGGAAAGGGTAACGTTGCAACTTTTGTGTACTTTGGTAGAAAAGCAATGCATAAAAGTTAACTCTCTTTATGTTTCTCTGGGTGATTCAGGCTGGCTGGGTGTGGCAGCTGGGGAAATTTGATCCACCAACTATTTACATAAACCGAAAAGTGTTTGTCTAAGCACCAGGAGACAAGGGCCTAGCTGGATAAAACGCTGTAAAGAATTCTTTTTGCGGAACGATCCCTATTTGCTATCCAAAGAGGCAGGCAGATGCTTATATAGCAGGATATAAATTTTTGAGGAGTAGTTAAAATCCTTTCTCTTAGAGCATGGTCAACCTTTCTGTTCTCTACCCCCTAGAGAGCTGAGTGCCTGGCTGGAGAGAGAATGGTGCCTCCCATCCTGCCAAAATTCTCTCTTTAGGCCTTCCAAAAATAGACAATACAAATACACTACAAAGTAAAAAAGAAATTAGTTGTCAAAATGACTTCCATTTTGTAGAATGTTAACCAGAGCAACAGCAGAAATTTCATAATTACATAATTAACTATTCTGCCTGTCAAGTGGGTCTAGTTTCAGCTAATACTATCCATGTAAAGCTCTAATATGTAAATGAACTGGCAGAAAGGAGTTCAAAATTTAACATTAGGTGCTGATTTCAGTGCTGATAAATTGCTTTGATCCATTGAGTCATGCCTTGTTGTCCTTCCAAATGAATGCAGGCACCTTCTCCTGGAAATGAGTCACCCCTGGAGATGGGGGCCAGCCTGACCTCGCTATTGTCCATGTATAGTACGTACAGGCACATGTGTAACTGCCGTACTCGAGTGTTTTACAACCTATGATATATTTATCCTCACGATATTACTATGAGGTAGAGAAATGCTCTTTGTTCCATTTTATAGCAACGGAGCGGAGGCCTGAAACCTTCAAATGTGTTGAAGCAGCTGTCTTGAAATTAGTGGGAGCTGAGATACCCAAGCCCAACATAGAATCCTAGCTCCCATAGAAATCAGTGGGAGGTGATTTGCCCAGGGTAATCCAGGAAAACTGGAGCAGAGAGCAGAGTTAATCCAGATACGTGTCCTAGGCAGCAAACTTTCTTGCTTTTGATAGAACTGAGTTTTCAGTTATCATTTGTTATTTTAAAAGTCCTAGCCTCAAAATCTAATGAGAATGTATTTGTGCTATGGAGTTCATGCTTTCTGCACATGAATTCAGTGCATTTGCAAACAGTTCACTGTAGAAGTCAGTATTTCTGAAGTTCCTGATATAGGGAAAAAGAAACATCCTTGAAGCAGAGTAGCGTAAACTTTTAATGTTCACCTTGCATGTGAAAACCAGCTCCTCCTTAGCACTTGCCTGCCTTGCTCTCTTCTACTTGTGCTCTTATGGATGAGTGGGAACAAGGCGAAGGATCATTATTCACGCAGCAAAGACAGGGTTATTTTTAACAAGGGAGGATCCACTTCTGCAAGACGGAGTAGTGATATATGCACTTCAGGACATCTGCTGTGATTGTAATGGTGGATCTTAGGCTGCAATATCTCATGAAACAGTGCATGTCTCTGTGCTTGCCCTCCAGAACAGACACAGGACAAAGCCAAATCTAAAAGTACAGCTTTCCTGTGAGAGGCTTCTGCTACCATTAATGCTTTGTTACGTTCAAATGCATAAAAGAAATACTTTAAAGGCACAGACATTTGACAGAGCAGAGGTCCATATGTGAGAGGACTGATTTGAAAGGTCAGTGTGTTCAATATAGCTGCACGCATCTTCCCACAGGTGAGTCTGGGAAAAGATCGAGCACGTTTTCCCCAGGACAGCTCCATGCATTTTCTGTTCCTGATCAAGATCTATTCATTGGGCAAGTGCTGTTTAATCAAGCAGCAGGAAAAGGGTGTGTGCTGTCTTCAGAAGTACAAAGAAATCTCATTCAAAGACAGTCCCGTTCTTAAAAGGCTGGTGTTTAAATTAGACCTGCCCAGACAGGTCTGGCATGTTTAGTGTGACCCCCTTTTACTGTGGATGTTCCGGTTATAACTATCTTACTGCTTCCATTTAAAATAAAAACACAACTGCCATAGAAAACATAGATCAAACCAAGCTCCAAACAGTTGTCAGCCCCTGTTGTGAGCAATGTTTCATGATAAACCACTGCTACTGAAAAGTAGCTACAAGGAAAAATTTTAGAAAAGTACATAAAAGATCAAATTCAGCAGACAAACTTAAGAGATGGTGTGCTAATTAACAAGAGACGGTGTGCTAATTAACAAGGGCAGCATGGGAGAAATGACACGTCTTTTTGTTTTATTCCAGTATTTGGGCTGCTTTGGTTTTGATGCCATTCAGACCTAAATGTATTAAAGGCTCTGTGACTGTCTGCAGTCCTAGAAACCAAGCAGAGTGTGTCCTTTTCAGCTGCATTAACAGGAGATGCTGCATACCATCTTTGATAGGCAGAAGAGTGGTGTTCTTGGCTTCTCAAGATGTTTTTCCTCTTCTTGATCATACTTCCATTATGCAGTTCTACTTCACTCTTCCAATATTACATATGATGAAAATGAGTCTTAAGGGTCACTAAGGCTTATTTTATCATGTTTGCCATGATATGCTATAGCTTTGCAGGTTATAAACAAATGAGATTGTGCTGTGAGATGTGCAGCTTTTCATTTCTGGTGTAAGGGCAGACCACCCTGGTAGCTACTAGAGTCCATATGTTCAACTTTTTCCCTGGAAGGCCTCTTGGTGGGTTACAGTCTGCTGCTGTCTTCCTCAATCTACTGGCAGAGGTAGCAGATGCTCAGCATAGGTCTTGCAGTGAGTCATGTATGGAGAATGAATGATCCATCTGCACACAGTGATGCATGGCGGGAGAGGCGTATTCACACTAAGGCTCCCTAGGAGCCACTCCCAGGCTGTGCTGCGTATGGGGATGAGTGCAAGGTTCAATTCTTGAGGGTTTGCCAGTCCAGCACTCCCTGATTTTACCTGGTATTCACTGTTCCCCTTCATGCTTACAATGTCGAGGTCTCTGCAGAGAGGAGAAAGATGTTCGTGGCACGGGTGATAACTGCTGGCGGTGGGGCACCCCTTGAGGTAGGCTTGCAGAGCTTAGGACTCCTTTTCTTCTCCTTGTTTGGTTGAAGTAGTCTAGGAAGCTGTATTATACAGAAAAGCACCTTACCTCTGCTTACAAAGCATGGGAGTGAAGTGGGAGTTTTCTTGTGATCGATGTGAGATGGGATAGGGCAGAAATACAGGTATCATGCTTTCCAGTGAAACTTCACCTTAAACTGTGCTTCCCTTCTCATCTCATGACAAGCAGCTGGAGCCATTTACCAGGATTCATTACAAATAATTTTGAGTCTGAACCCCTATGGACAATAAGAAGATAAGTTGTTGCAGGAGAAATCAGGATCTGCTCCAAAATAGCAACCTCTCACAGGCAGGAAACAGCAGATACTGCTTTATTGACCAAGAAAGTAGGGAACTTTTGCCCAATTGCTGAGAGTAATGAACCTTGGAGAGATAAACAGTGGACAGGATGATAAGGGTTCAGTCTTGGGGTTTAACCCCAGTCTGCAACCAAGCAGCACACAGCTGCTTGCACACCCCCCCCCCCCCCCCCCCCCCCCC
>NW_008825076.1:4815406-4836084 GCF_000699105.1 Pygoscelis adeliae
GCATGACGTCCCATGGTATGGAATGTCCCTTTGGCCAGTTTGGGTCAGCTGTCCTGGCCGTGCCCCCTCCCAGCTTCTTGCGCACCTCCAGCCTTCTCAGTCGGTAGAGCATGGGAAGCTGAAAAGTCCTTGACTAGTGTAAGCACTGCTTAGCAACAACTAAAACATCGGTGTGTTATCAACATTATTCTCATCCTAAATCCAAAACACAGCACTGTACCAGCTACTAGGAAGAAAATTAACTCTATCCCAACCAAAACCAGGACAAGCCTTCACACTTTTCTATGAATAAAAAAGGAAACACAATCCCATGCATGTGAGGTATGGCAGGGTGCAAGTGAAGTCCTGTATTTGTAAAAGGGAGTCTGGCATCACATCTAGAGATTTCAATACAGATCCATCGCAAAGGAGAGGAGGTCAAAGATTTCTCTTTCCTTACTTGCGTGAACTCAGTGTTGAAATCTTTTGTCAAGTGTAGAAATTGCTGCCTTGTGGTTAGATTTTTCCAGATTGCCGCATTGCATTTGCATTCTGGGTTCTGTGTGTGTGTGTCTAAGGGACACCTCATTGTTGGGGAATATCTTTGTCACCATCTTTTGTGCTGGTTGCCTGTCAGCTTTGAGAGGAAGAAAGGAGGTGGGAGGTCTGCAGGATACTGGATAGCTGAAGGTCTCTGGAGTCTTGCTGCTTTCAGCAGAAAGACCCAAAGGAAGCCATTTAGAAAGATGGCTTGGTCAATAGTCATTTAAAGATTTGCCACTATAACTCCTCCTTTATAATCCTTTTTAAAAGCTATATTTGAAGTAGATCAGGTCCAAGACAAGGCAGTTTCTGTGACTATTGTAGCTTTCTTACTCTTAAAAGTGCATGTAGTACTTTGGTAAGCATAAAAATGTCACGTAAGAATCACCACCTTCTGTCTGATAACCTCAGCTAGCAAAAGCTTTTATTGTAAACATGAACTTACACACAGGACCGTGCTGATTTTTTTTTTTTAAATGGGTTTTGGCAAAATCTGGAGCACAGCATTTCTTCTTCCAAGCTGTAGCTCCTGAGCCGTGATCAGAGTAGGGGTCCTGCAGTCATCACAATCAGATCAAAATCTTCTGAAGGCAACAGTGATACCGCTCAGAGATCAAACCTGAGTCTAAGAATTAAGTTACAGCTTGGTACAATTCCTTTATTCTTGCTTTTTTTTAGTATTAATTTTTTTATTTGTCCATCTTTTATAATTTGTAAAAGGTGTAAGAAGATTGCAGTTTTTCCATATCACAGCTGGGGTGGGGATTGTTTGCTAAGCAGGAGTCCCAGGTGCTAAAAGGTGTAATACCTCTTTCTTGTTCCAACATCTGTGGCGCTTGCATGTGTCTTTCCGCTACTGTACTGCTGTCAGCAGGCCAGTCTATGGGGCTTCCAGGGAAAGTTTTCCCACTTGTCAGAGTGGGAAAAGAGCTAATTGTATCTGTGTGGGGAATCTAAGAAATTGCATAAATGCATTCAAATGTTATATAGGACTGTGAACCTTTGCAAAGCACAAAAGAATTACTTAATACCATGGAATGGCTAGCTGGTTAGTTTTGCCTAAAAATGTGTTAGGAATATTTCTGATGCTAAGACTTGTTCCTTTCTTAGGGAGCTGTAAAACAGATACACTTACAAGTATGAGTAATGGAAAACAGAAAATTTCTGCACAATGCAGACAGTCCTTTCATGTTACATCATTCAAAGCAGCGTATTCACATGGGGATATATTCAGGCAAAACTCCACAGCCAGAAGATGAGGCTCCTCTGCTTGGCTGTGCTTTTAATGTAGGAAACTTTTGGTTAAGATTTGTGGGTATCTTTCACACAATGCATCAAAGAGCTGAAAAGTTGAGGATAATCATTCCCACACATGAATCTACGTGGGCTAAAGTCCAAGCCCTTCTGTGCTTACTGCAATTTAAGCATTGTCCCTTACATTTGCTCTTGAAGATCCCCTAACAGTGTAGACAGTTCAACAGAGACACTTCTGAGGTTACTGAGCTATCAAACCAATGAAGAACTGTAATATCTTAAAATTTGCAGAAATAAATGTAGTACAGAAGTGTGTTAAGAACTACATTTATTTCCTATGGATAAATTTCTTCATCTCACAGAAGTCAAAACATGCCTTTATAACACAAACACATTTCAAAGCTAGAGGAACCAATGTGAATAGCTAGCTCTGCTGTCTGCATGCTGGAGTGAATCCCAATAATTGATAATTGAACTATAACGTGTCATGAGGAGGAGCAGTTCAGACTCTATATTATGATAAATGTTGTGTTGGAGGTGGAGGGAAAAAAACATGCGGATTTCAAGACTTTTTTTACAATCATGCTGTTTTCAATAAGGTATCTTGTTCTGAAATGTTAATGAATCTCTTTGGATCTAACAGTGAGGTCCCAAATATCTGACAGTCAGGAGCTATAGTTTTTAGAAAACATGTAGCACCATGTGAATATACAAAATCTGGAAGCATAAATTAATGTGTAAAGGTACATAAGGCTTATAGTTAGCCACGCAAACACCTAGCTGCCAGACCCAGCTTGTGTATGATGTGAAGGCAGAGGTAAACATGACTGAAAACGTAGCCCTGTGCCTACCTCTGCCCTGGCTGCTAGCAAGGTGTCTCCATCCTGACATGCAACAGTCTTCACGTTCCTGTCCAGCCTGAAGCCAGAGTGAATTTAATTTGGAAAACTTTATGCTAAATGTGCGTCCTGAGAGTGAGCTTCAGCTTTGCTAGGTGCTAGGCAGAGCGTATAAAGATTACGGGAAGTATGTTTGGAGAAAATCCTGTCTTTGTCATTTGAGAATGAAAGGGTTAGTCATCAGAAAAGATTTTTGGTAGCTGTTTAGAGAGACGGACTGACCCACCAGACCTGCAGCAGCTCAGCAGCATCCTGGCCAGGCCCAGAGTCAGGACCCCCCCGTGAGTGCCAAGCAAGGAGCCAGCAATGCAACCAGATGCCACTGCTGGCAACACTGATGATAAAAAGCGTCCAGACTTTTGGCACTTGGGTCTTGCATCTGCCAAGCTTTTCCCCCATAAATGGCCCTGTGTACCACCCCAGATGTCGTAGTTTAGCCCCAGCCAGCAACTGAGCACCACACAGCCACTCGCTTACTCCCCACGCCCGGTGGGATGGGGGAGAGAATCAGAAGGGTAAAAGTGAGAAAACTCGTGGATTGAGATAAAGACAGTTTAAAAGGTAAAGCAAAAGCTGCGCATGCAAGCAAAGCAAAACAAGGAATTCATTCACTCCTTCCCATCAGCGGCAGGTGTTCAGCCGTCTCCAGAAAAGCAGGGCTCCAATATGCGTAGCGGTGACTTGGGAAGACAAACGCCATTGCTCCCGACGTCCCCCCTTCCTCCTTCTTCCCCCAGCTTTCTATGCTGAGCATGACGCCATATGGTGTGGAACGTCCCTTTGGTCAGTTGGGGTCAGCTGTCCCGGCTGTGTCCCCTCCCAACTCCTTGTGCCCCCCAGCCTGCTCGCTGGTGGGGTGGGGTGAGAGGCAGAAAAGGCCTTGACTCTGTGTCAGCACTGCTCAGCAGTAACGAAAACATCCCTGTGTTATCAACACTGTTTCCAGCACAAATCCAGAACACAGCCCCATACTAGCTCCTAGGAAGAAAATTAACTCTACCCCAGCCAAAACCAGCACACCAGATAAGGGAGTATCCTGAGAGGAAGGGGCCAAGGGGAATGAACTCCATGCAGCCAGGAGGAGGAGGCTGTGTGATGTGCCCAAAGCTGCCCTTGCTCATGGGGTTTCCTTTCCAACCCTACTGGTGTTCAGGGGTTCCTGGTTTTACACTCCTCTTGGTTTAATTTTTAAAAGCACAATTGTTTGGAGAAATTAAGCATTTCAGTGATAAGATTTTGATTTGTTCACTGCTTCACTGACATCTGGGTCCCATCTTGTTTAAATGCTGCCAGCCATCTGGGACAGTCAGTCCTTACTTGCCAATACTGACTGATACGGCTGCCCATCTTGTTACAGGAATTATGAGTTGTGCCAATCTAGCTGGCAATCAATTTCTTAGCAAACAATTGACATTTATGGTTTGTTTTTTTGAGGTCCTGATCGTTTCCAGGGCAAGAGAAAGAGTATAGCTGATTTTTTTTTTTTCTCCTCTGTGAGTTCAATAGGCATACACCTAATCCCAATTACAGCAAGTAAATTGCCAGCATACAATTTCATGCATTTAGTTATGAATAAATGCTCCTTTGCAACATCATGAATTAGTAGATTACCTGAATTTTGAGTGCTTAATACAGACTGTCAAGAGGTTGTGTATTTTATTTTTCATTTTCTGTGTTGGGCCAGCAAAGCAGTATCACAATGTTGTCTTTGTCCGGCTGGGATTGACATCTGTACTGAACATTTAAAATAACAGATGCTTGCCCAGGCCTTTAGGGATAAGGACTGGTGCATAGGTGGTATATATCTGACGGTTCCCTTGTACTTCGATCTATCTTTACCATATTTACTTCGGTGTGCTTCAAACTGAAGGAACTGCTGCTGTGGAGGAGATTTGCAGTATCATATTTTCAGACCTATAAAGATACCACAGGGCATTGTGAATTACTTCCTTCTACCCTTTCTTAGCAGAAGTTGTATGATTAAAAATATGTGGAACATAAGTCTGTTTTTGCTGAAAACTTATTGGAAGAATGTAATTGAAGAAATGTGATGCCAAAACTTTAACAAAGGCTTTTTTTTCTCCCTCCATCTGTTTAATCAGGTGTTTGAGTATAGAAGGTGTTTTAACAAAAGGTTGTGCAGATGGTAGGGAAAACATTCAACTGTTTGACTAAAAATCATTTCCTGTCTCAAAGAGGGAGCACCTTCACAGATCTTATTAGTTCAACTGTTGTAACTTCCAGGAGGTGCCACAGGGTGCAAAATGCCTGGATTCAGTGGCAAAAATTTATAAGCAAGAAAAAATAAGTGAATGCCTAAATAGCTTTGGTTTCGTTGTACACATCCAAAGGAATTACATGCTCCCTCATTTTCTCTGTAGAAATTATGTATTCCTTTATTTGCCACACCATATTAACTCCAATATTATTTTGCCACCTCTGTTGTATAAACTGGGTGTTAATTGTGATGGGTGTAGCAGTGCACGGAGCAAGTGCTGATTCACAGGGCTCTGAACTGCTGCTCGCTAAGGGCTGTTCTCATTACCTTCTTATTTTGCTGCAGTGGGATCAGCTCCGTGATGGGAGCTGGGTGCTGTACGAGCAAAAAGATAGTCTCAAAGAGTCTGCAGTCTCAGACAGCCTGTGTGTCTTACTCCAAACTGTAACGTCTGTCTGATTTTGCTGAGTGAGTCACACGGTTTTGTTTTGCCATATTCAGATGACACCTCCTCCTCTTAGTGAAAACATGCTGGAATAGCCTCGCAGCATAACCAAACAACAAAAGAGTACTGCTGATGGCTGACAGCTCTGACAGGTGCATTTTAAACAGGATTCAGTTTTGTCATTGTGCATGTAAAGGAGCATTGATGGAAAAATAGGTAGATTTTTAAAATGTAATTTTGTAACTTTGCCAAACACGGCTTCGTTAAGAACTCCAAACATTGCGATCTTCCAAGCAGGGTGATTCAAATGCAGATATGTTTGTTTTGTGGGGGTGCTTAATATTTAATTCTTTAGCAGAGTTTGCAGAGAATTCGATGTGGCTGCTGGGGAAAGTTTTGCCCATTCTGGTTTGAGGTGAGCAGGATGACTCTGGGGTTCTTCAGTGCTCTGAGCGTGCTTCTGTTCCATCTCTGTAATTTTTCACCACAAATTGCCTTGACTGGTTCAATGATTTTTGTCATTGTGCAGGTCACTAACATTCAGTCATAATCTGAAGCAGAATACTTGTGTTAGCCTTTTGCAGACTTTGGGGCATCATGTTTGTACTTTGGAAGGAAAACAGGAACCCAAAGCCCTGTTAAAAGCAAATGCCTTAGACACCAGTTGTTTTGTTTCTTTCCTTTTGCCATAGCCTCTCTGTACAATGGCTTCAGGGTAAGCACAGGTGATCACATGAGAGAAATTTAGGAACGCTAAAGGACTAGGATTTTTTTTTTCTTCCCCAGAATCTGTTTTCAGCGCTCTAAAGATTTGTTTTGTGAGGAAAACTTACAGGAACTTAAAGATCATCTGATTGACTGAGACACAGATAAGCCATCGAGAGACCATCTTTAAATATTTCTGTGGAAAAACACAAATGGAAGAAGGCTGATTTAGCGAGTTTCATCTGATGTAATTCTGAGGGATTGGGTAAATTTAGAGCAAACACTGACTGTGGAAGCGTCTGGCTGTTGAATTCCTTGTGTGCTGAGAAAACATTAAAACATTTTTTGTAGAAACAGTATCATACAATCTTGACAGTGATTTGATAGATTGATAATCTCTATTCCTCCTGCAATCAGATATGTAAGTCCCAAGAGCTGTAAACTGTCTGGGTCTCCAAAAGACCCATTGCTGGGTCCTAAATTTTCTGATGTTGATAGCTTTCAAGTAAGAGAGTAAACTAAGAGCAATAGCATCAATGTGAAGCTTTGGTTGTCATTTTAGGGTGATCTTTTCAAGCACGCTTTCGTCTTCCTTGGAAGTTACAGCTCTCCCTTTCTGGGTGTGGAATGGTGGAATTTTATATATATATATATAAAATATTCCCCCCCCCTCTCCCAAGTGTGAATATCTTCTGAGCATGCAAACTAGTTAGCTAAATGCTTAAGGTAGGGACCATAGCATTTTTGTTTGGAAAATTACATCTAGTTCTTTTTAACATTGGCTTCGTGTTTAAAGAAGTCTCTGTGTATATTTTTACATGTACAATTCACATCTGCAGACAGGCCTAACTAGCGTTTGGACTTGACTTTCTTCTTGAAAAAAAAAAAAATCTGACTCTCAAATGCATTCTTTTCTTGTGAGGCTTAGGAATATTGATTTAATTTTTATTTTTTTTTTAAAATAACTTACGTGTCAGACCACCCTTCATTTCTAGTACTGAAATGATGTGACAGTCTGTGGATGGCTGTGGAATAAGTGATGTCTTGGTAACGGCCCAACACAGATTTCAGGCGCAGCACTTCTGCCTCCCTTGCCAGCCTCTGAGGCTAAAAGTCTGCCTCTGTCCCAGTATCTCATCTGCTTTCTCACTTGGACTCAAAAAAAAAGGTCAAGCCTTGACTTTACAGGTCAGTGCAATGAGTGGCAACAAACTAAAGACTGATGGGGGAAGTGTCAGAAGAAGAAAGCCTTTAAATTTGTGTCTTCTGATTGAAACCCAGACAGGACACGGTTCTAGGTTTGTCCTTTGTGCTATCAGTACAGGGTCTGTTTTCCTCCCTGGTCTCCACACTGCGAGGTGCCGGGTGCCTTTTGCTCCCCCTAACTTCAGCAGAGCCGATTTCCAGCAACTTGTCCAACCACCCCTTGCTTGAGAACCTCCACCATGGAGCAGCAGTGTCCCATATGACAAGGGGCTGCAGAGCAGGTGTTTGGAAAGAAAGAGGACTTCATTGTAGAAGATATGATATTTTAAGACTTAGACATCAGTTTCACAGCTTTCTTTATGAAAGCTATGTGTCATTGTTTTACATTTATTTCCAATTGCTTAAAATTCTCCTACACGGAGCTCTGGACGCATATGGGTGTGTGTACTTATTTAAAAAAAAATTATACATACTATGTCAACATACAAAATTCTCATTTCTGTATTTTTAAACTCTGCCAAAAAAAGCAGCTTAAAACTGAACACAGACAAATACTTCATCTGAGCCCAGAAGCAACTGCAGACTCTGTGATTACACCTTTCATTCTGCTTGCTAGAGCTCAGTAAAATGAGGTGCAGCTTGGCTAAATATGTGCTGAAGGTCCCAAAGTAAGTCTGGCAATGCTAAAAATCCCATGTAGGAGTTTTGCTTCTCAGTACATTCATGTGACAAACTGTTGTCTGTGGTGCTTTAAACTGAGGAAGATTTTTACAAACAAACAAAAAACACTAAGGGAACAAACCCAAAATTTGAAGTGTGTTATGCAAAGGTGTATCACAAAAAAGTCATATCTGAGAAAAGGTGCAGTGTTTCTGATATTTGTCTGGGGAGTAATTCAGAAGCCTTAGTATTTCCTTCAAACTTTACATGGGTTTATCATCTGATTAGCATGGAAATGAACAGAGAAAAATGTCAAATAAGTGGGGAGAAAAAGATCAGGTGTTGTCTGAGATGTAAGGAAATGGCTAAGATGGTAGAGCATTGCCATATTCTTCTAGCTTGAATATTATTCCTCCCAAAAATAAAAGGAGAGGGAGGCAGGTGTGAAGAGCACCGTGTGATGATTGTCCTATCCTGTCAAGCAACTAATGGAGGCTCTTCCGTGCTGTTTGCTGTTGTACAACCTTGGGAGTAGAGAATAAGCATGTCTGGAATTTAGCATAAGCAGTGAAGGACTAGTTCCCATACTCTGGTACAGGTGTGCAGTTTGTTGCTCTGGGTTATTACCTGTGAGTAGGGAGTGGGGTAGGCAGTCCCTGTCCTGTCCCCTTGGGAAAGCACCGTGGGAGCAGCACTTGGGTACAGCACTGGGAGCCACAGCAGGGGATGGAGGGGACACTCACAAAAGTCCAAGTTACTGCTCAAAATGATAGAGGGAAAACCCCCAAACACTGGTCCTGTATTTATATTTATTTATCTATTGGTTGTGCACCTGGGTTCTCGGCACAATTTTACACTGGGATGCTGTTCCAGTGGGAACTTTGCAATTGTCATTAAGACAGGGAGGAGAACTGATTTAAATTGTTTGATGGCCCAGGAAGCTGTACTGTTTCCTAAATGCTAGCTGTACGCACTCCTTGGGGGGGGGGGGGGATGTATTAGAAGGTGCTTTCGCAACAAAGATAAAACAGGATTGTGCTACCTGTTATAGGAGAAAAATAAACACAGTCCCTTTTTTTTTTTAGTGGGAAATGAAGAACTTGAGGAAGGGAAATTCACTTCATGTGAGTAGGTAGGAGGCTGGGGAAGGGCCAAATTGTTGAGCCAATTTCTCATGTCATGGCCAGATCCCAGAAACTTGCATTGTCTTAACTTCCCAGGAGTTAATTCATATTTTGATGGAGTTCAAGGAGGACTTGTAGGACCAGCAAAGCAGCTCTTTATTAAGCTTATGAAAACTAAGACTTGTGATGTATTTTGTAATATCTGTACGCCGGATCCAAATCTCAGATATCCCATTAATTATAAATTCTTGCAATGAAGGCAGGCTGCAGTGACCAACTAGACACTAGCACAGGGGCGAGATGTTTCAGTAATTATTTAGCCAGAGATGAAGCTTTGGAAAAGGAATTGGATGCATAACCAAACTTTTTTTTTTTCCCTCAGTAAAGTGTCTAAATACTGAAATTTGAAGTGAATCAAAAATTTGAATGAATTAATATAGATTTGGCAGATAATTTATCCTCCAAAATAGGAGAAGGAGTTGGTGAATACCAAAGTGTTTTCTTTTTTTAAATTAAAGTTTTCTATTTTCATTTCAGAATGATGATTTTCTTTGTTAAATAATTGGCATAAATCAAAGAAACGTTTCCTTTCGAGTAAAAAAGGATGTTTCCGCTTGAATCAATTATACAGGCGTGCGTGTGTGTACAAATTTTTCTTTCACTAACCAAAAATTGCAGTAATTAGAGAGCTTTTCCAAGAGCCTGTTGATTCATATATAACAGAAGGTCTTAAAAAAAAAAAGTAGCAATATTTTGACTTTTTACATATGTTTATTCTTGCTATTTAGAACATAGTAACAGAGGCAAATAAATAATTTTCTGGAAAAAGGGGAAATTGCTTATGAGAAAGTAATGGAGATTTTTTTTTCTTTTTTTCTTCTCTAAATGAACTGTCCATTTGGCAGAGAGACATCTTAGGCAAACATGCAGGTTTTCTTCTAACTCTTTTTTGTTTCTTTTGTTGCCCCAAATATCTACAGAATGAGTAAACTGTAGGATTTTTTTTTTCTCCTCCTGTGCAAATTACATGTGAGCATATAATTACCTGTTACAGTAATTACTTAGTTTCCACGCAGAGGTAGCAACTATATGCAAATAAAGCACACAAATACCTGAATATTTTGGTATTTGTGTTTCATGTGCATGAAAATATGTGTCACAATTTCTATGTAAAGGTAAATGATGATCATCTCATATCTGGTGAAATGCAAACAAGTTCTGAATGGCATATCTCAAGATCTAAATTCAATTAGACTCGTGTAATGATCTGTCAAAAGGGTATTACATGCAAGGTTTTCTAGATATCAGAACCTTTATATCTTGTATCAAGCACTTGAACAAAATAGTTGTGAATTAGGAATATTAAATTAAATAAAGTCTGCCTTGGCATTGTGAGATTTCCTCTCAAGGATGCTCTCACAGATATTACAAAAGAACAGAGTGTTTAGCATCCTACCAATGACTCCTTCCCCACGTAAGGATTAGACAAGGACAGGCTTAAAATTCACTCTCGGCAAAAGCCCGTGCTTGAATGAGGTTCTCTCTGATCTGGGTTATTTAAGTCCTCAGTAATGAAAGTGTGCCTCTTGCTGTAATTTTAGAACAGTCTCCCTAAAACTTCTCACCTCTTACAGCCCAGACAGTGAAGAACATCAGTGTTTCTGAAGCTTTGCAAGTTTTGATATCTTTATGCCATTTGGTCCAGATTAAATAAGACAAAGAGACCTCAACCCTAATTGGTGTCATTGAAAGTGGTGGATGCTTAGGATTATTCCCGTTTCCCTGAAAATGCTGAAGTCTCCCCAGAATGAAAGCATGGCACCAATATGGAGGGATTATATATGTCTGCTTCAGTCTAGATTGTTTATCTTTTAAACACCATTAACCACAAATTAGCTGGCTCTTCTGCGGCCATAAATTAATAGATTCCATTAGTGAGCAGTCAATTACAGGATGATTATTTTTCCCTTCCACCTTGTGTGCTTGGCTATTTGCATCTGCGGTGCTTTTCTTTTGTCCACGAGGCAGAGCAGAAGGCGATGCAGCCGGCACTGATCCCACGCCCCTTCCCAGAGACTAGTGTGTGCATAGCCTCACCTGTCCCCACTTGCCTGATGCTTTTGTCATAATCAGCCAGGTCCCTCTTCTTGAGATCTTTGGATTTTTGCTTTCCGTGCCTTTACTCACAATTGTTGCATTGCTCACCTGTACGTGTTTCCTCGTAGATGTGTCTGTAGTTCTCTCTTAAAGTCACCTGCTCTGTGGTCAAGACATCATTTGCCTCTATTCAGGTCTCTGTAGATCAGACTGTGACAGAAGTGTCTAATTCCTGCATAGCATATCTTTCATAAGGCCTTTTGTACCTAACTATGTCTTGTCCAGGCTCCGAGTTAATTTTATTGCAAATCCCCTTAGGTAAAGAACCTGTGGCTGTGTTCAGAAGTTTGTTGAGAAGTTTTGTCCCCAGCACGTTGCTCTGACCATAGCAGTTCTCGGTAGGCATCCCTCCACTGCCTCCCTATGCCGCATCTGTTACAGCCTGTCTCCACCTTACATTCATTGTCGCTGTGCGTCAATTCTTGTCTTACGTTGTATGTATATTTAGAGGAAAGAGTATGTTTCTTTACCCCTGTGTTTATATATCATCTAGCCCAGTGAAGTGTCGATTAACTGGTCCATTAACTAAATACTCTGTAGAAGTGCAAATAACAATATAGAGAAACAAATTCATTCTGGCTTTACAAATTAAAGATTTCCTCTCCATACATAGGACATGAAATATATCAGAACAAAATTAATGTGTAATTAAATATAGAGAATATTTTGTCTGTTATGAAGTGTCCTAGACAGGAATGGGAAATATTAGTTCATTCCTCTAAACCAAAGTTATTCCAGTGCTTTAATCCCTCCTTAATGATTTCCTAAATTAAATTCATAAAAGTTATAGGAAAAAAATAATAGTGGCATTGATTTTATTCTTTCATTTTTGTATTCTTTGAAAGGTCTGATATTGAAAGTGTAAATGAAAAGACAGTAAAAAATACTTTCATTTAGATGAAGAGATAGATAATAGATTTTTAGATATAGTAAGTTCTGTGCTTTCAGTCATTCATTTCAGTAGATCAGGTATTGCTAGACAGCTGAATTATGGTAAACTGGCCAAACACATCCTGGGAATTTAAGGGAATGATGTAGAACTGGGGGCAATGCAGGTGAAGGAGGAGTTTCTTGCAGGCTCCCGGTCTCACTCCCCAGTGCAAACTGGTCCAACGGGAGGAATGGATGCTTTTAAAACACCCTATTTCTGGGAGGACTAGTCCCCTAAAGCACCTGCTTTTAACAGTGCCTTTGAAGAATGCTTTGCAATCTTTGAGCACAATCTTATTCCTGTTCAAACTGCAGATTAGACTGAGGAATGAGATTGGTTGTTTGGTGGCAGTCTTTAAAAGAAATGATTTATAAACACAAACTGTAACTAAATTTTGAAGGGAACTGGATCTCCAGACATCAATGGCATGATTAGAAACACCATGGGGAGTACTTGCATAAAGCTTCTTTTAATTCTCGGCTTTTCAAGCATTTAATAGCTTGACAGCAACATTTTAATAACAGCCGACTAGGCCCAATTTTGGCATGCACCGCATACGGAAACAGCTTCTGGAACCTGTCCATGGAACAGTGAATTCCGTTTCTGCAGGCTAGAGCTCATGTGGAGATAGAGCGCCAAGATAGAGCACTTTGAATTCAGGACACTTTTCCATTGCTCGGCGCTTGGGAATGTTACATGTTCTACGTACTAACAGGTTACTCACCACCCCTCAGCAGGGGGTTGCACTGAATTAATTTTTCAACACACATTTTCTTTCTAAACTGACTTCACTGAGTAGTGCTGAAGAAAGCTGTCTTTTAGCAATGAAGTTTCAGTTCTGGAATTTTGTGGCGTGCTCTGAGCCTTCATCAGTGACCAGGCAGAATGGGTACCACATCTGGAGACCCTTTGAATAGGACTCCTGAACACTAGAGCTCCTGTCAGTAGTTACCGCCTTAAAAAAAAAAAAATTGACCCTTTTGATCCTTGGTTTTAACTTTTAGAAGGGAAAGTGCTTTAAAAAAAAAAGGGGGCATTTCAAACTCAGCTAAGTTTCAAAGGACTCAAAAAAATCATATTTCCTGATAATAACATATCTTTGATTCTCTTTTGCATTGCATTTTGTAGAGTCCTTTACACCTCTGAAAGAAAAATGTAAATATGCTTATGATTATGCAAAGTGGATGCTGATTGCTACAGGAACAGTATGTACCAATAAATAGTTTATTCAAGGAAATGGAAAATTAGGGATGTTTAGACTATTAAAATTGAACTGCTAATTAGGACCTTGCATGCAATAAGACTTCAGTCTTCCATCAGAATCAAGATGTAGTTTTAGACCAAAACAATTATCTTTATAATGTTTTGCTACTTCTTTGGTTGGTTGATTATCTTTGCTTTCTCTTTGTGGGATGTTGCTTGTCTAAAAAGAAAAATAGTGGAAACTGAATTAAAAAAAATATATCTCTTGGAAGAAACTTCTGGGGCTTTTTAGCTTTTATAAATTCAAAATCTTGATCAAATTTCATCTTGCTATATCCTTTTCCAAAAAGTGGAAAAAGACACTATTTGCTAATAAACAGCTGACAAAACACTGCGGTGGGAATTAGATTCACAAGGTATTTCTCGGTATTACGTGTTTTTACATTTTAAGATATAAAAGAAATAAACTGCTTTCATTCATCATGTTTGTATCTTAACGTAGCGGAAATTGCATACCGCTCACCCAAATTTATCCACTGACCTTGTTAAATATATGTGGGCTTTTGCAGGCAAGTGTCCTAAATATAGAAGCAAATTGCAAATGCTGTTTGACCAAATGGTCTTACATTGGCTGGGAAACTCTGCTCATGTAGGATGCACGCAAATGCTGGAAAATGAATTCATTTACCTGTCATTTGAGCGTATTAGCTCCTAATGTGAAGCAATACATGCAAGCAGAGATATCCAAAGACACAGGCATTAAGCAATTCAAGTTTGGTCCAACCTATACCATGGCAGTAATTCTATAGTTTAATTTTGTTATGTAGAGGTTTCTCATTCTTTTGGCTAGTTTCCTTCTCTGTCTGAGCCCTGGTCGTAGCTCATCTGTTTCCTAGGGCTGTTCTGGCTCAGGGGTGGCGCAGCTGCCGTGGGCGACGTTGCACCCCGGCAACGAGTGGGGGCTGCCAGCTCGAATTCCCAGGGACTTAGCATGGCATTTCCTCAACAAGTTCAGTCACCAGGTTAGGCATCTTTTAGTCTAAAAAATCAGGAAGAGCAATTGGAGACAAAGAACTACACCATCCCTTTAACCCCGTGTTGCCTCTCAAAGCAAGTAAAACAAATTGATAAACTTTAAAAATTATGGACGTGGTGAATAATTGTATAATAAAATGGCAGTGGAGAAGGGGAGGTTCCTTTAATTGGATTATGAGTTTTCTGAGCTAAATTTTTAAGGGAGATGTTTCACCCCTCGGTTCCTGTATTACTGAAGAGCAGAGGGCGGGGACCCTCTGGATCCCTGTGCAAGCAATCAACCATAATATTTTCAGTATCAACAAATTTCAAAGCTGCAGTCATTTATGCATGTGCTTATTTTTAAGCATGTGAATAATCCCATTGCCATAAAATATAATCTCCTTTGGATGTGCCTGACTGGACTTGGATATCCATTAGAAATCAGAAAAACTCAGGTATCAAAACCTAGCTTTTTCTCGTGGCATTTTGGCCAAAAAAAGCCATACAACAGAAAATGTATTGAAGCTCAAGTCAACTGAATTAAAGCTTTTGACACTCTGGCTTCAAAACCCATGTAGAAGGGGTAGCATCTTTAGGTCAGAAGATGTTCTTGCTGATAAGCTATATGCTTACTCCTAATATCAACACCACTTTCAAGATCACTTATAAATTCAGTTCCGCTGCTCCATGCACAGGACATCCATCAACGTCGGTGGCAGCTCCAGGCTGGGGTCAGTCCGCTCCTGAAAGGGGCGGCTGGAAATGCAGAAAGGTACAAAGGCAGCAGCTCTCTTCACCACTGAGCAGGTTCTCCAAGGGAGTGACTGTGCTGTACCCTTTGCGGTAGCAGTGGCGTTGGGCCCTTTGAGTACAGCCTATTGCTTGGTTGTGTTTTTCCTCTGTCAAGTGACACCAAGTGGAAATTGCACAAAAACATTGAAAATGTGCAAAAGGTAAGCGCTACGCTTGGAAAGACTTTTTTATTCCTAGCAGATAAAGGAATATTAACATTCTCTCAACTAACCCTTGCCTTGCATTGGCAATAGGATATTTTAAAATATGGCTGGATTAAAAAAAAATTTTCAACCCTTCCATTTGGATTTCTCCCAGGATTAAATGCATTAAGTTGCTACACTGATGATTGCAATGGTTAGATTACAGATCTGGGTAACCGGTTTTGAGATGAAAACATATATAAAAGCAGGTTTTAGATGTTTTATACATTTTGCTCCTTTTAAATTAGTAAAACCCCACATTTCAGTGTGAAGATATTTACTGCAGAAAAATCAGGAGCAAAATAAACAGATATGATTTGAACAAAACTGGTCACTCAACAGCATCTATATGATCCATAGACTTTAATCCCTCTTACTAGCAAATCTTTTCTGAGTTCAGTGGCATTGTTTGTTTTACTTCCCTAAAAAATGCACGTGATGGGAAGAGGTATGTTGATAATAATGTGCTGTGAATAGCATGAAGGCATTCTGTGCGCAGCGTATCATATCATCCATCATTAAGTTTTTCTTCCCCCTCTCTTGCTAATGGCAATGAATCAAATATTTAAATGCATTTGTTAGTCCTACGTGCAACTGCAGGAGTATGTTGAGCAGGAAAGAAACAGATTGTGTAGTACAAAATTAGGCTATAAAGTGCATTTTAAAGTGGAGATTTAGTAATGGACACAGAGCAAATGAACTCAGAAAATTAACAATTAGAATTTGCACTTAAAATGCTCCCTAATTGGCACCTCTTGGGATACATTTTGAACTCACCCAACATGATTTTTTTCTTTTTACTGAAAACACTCAGTTTGGGCTGACAGCACCTGGGTCATAGTGAATGAGAGATGATGATGTATTTGGCAGCTTTTCTAGTTGAGCACTGACAAGTCTTGTTCTCTAAAGAAAAAAATCAAAACATATCAATCCACATGCTCACTGTACTGAGGAACTTCGTTGTCATATCTTTCAAATTGTTTTAATGTTTCAGCACTGCACTGCAGAAGTGAATGCATAACAGAAGGAGACAACTATATGCAGTTTCACTTTGCTGAAAACAACTACATAAGGAAAGCAGAACATAACTAGCAGAGTCCTGATAAGGTCATGTCAAACAAATTAATAGGAGACGGAAAAGAAAAGCTTAAAAATCATTCTTTTAAGATGATAGTCCTGCTGGATGGAAAACTAGTTGGGCCAGTCAATCCAGTCCTTCTCTTGACTTACCGCCTTTTATGTCCCCAGGATCCTATGCTGTCTAGATCTTCTGAATTTATTTACTAATCCTTTTCTAGGGTGTTTGTGTGTGCGTGCTGACCCGATCTGCCATCCAGACCTCATTAGAACTGTTTACTGACTCTGATCCAAACAGCCACCTCCTGCCCCCTCTTCCAGATGGGAGAAAGACAAGACAAGAAAGACGTCATATTGGCTTAAAATTATTTTTGAGTGCAGAATGCCCGGGTTTCCAGAGTTGAGTGTTCAGTGTGCACTGTTTCCAGCGGCTCTGCATAGGCTTTAGCAGCTGGAAACCCGCCTTGCTGTTGGCTGGATTTGCCGAGACATCAAACAACCTGGGGCTGATTCTTGGTAGTAGCTTTTGCATCACGGTGCTGTATCACTGCTTAGTTACTGTTCATCGCTGTAGCCTCAAATGGACTCCGTGTGATGCTGTTACAGGGTGACCCAAGCCCTCAGGTAGAAGAGCGAGGATGTACAGGAGGGAATCTCACCCTTCCTGGTGGGAGGAGAAGGGTTGATTCCAACCTTCATCTGGGGATAAATGCTAAGAATATGTAAAGACTTTTTTCACTTCTTTTGGGGAAGGGCAAGGTCACTTGTGCTCTCATCGCTAGTCTCTCTGCACCAACGGAATGGAGCTACAGGCTTGGGGAAGAGTGGCTGGAAAGCTGCTTGGCGGAAAAGGACCTGGGGGTGCTGGTCGACAGCCGGCTGAACATGAGCCGGCAGTGTGCCCAGGTGGCCAAGAAGGCCAACGGCATCCTGGCCTGTATCAGAACTAGTGTGGCCAGCAGGAGTAGGGAAGTGATCGTGCCCCTGTACTCGGCCCTGGTGAGGCCGCACCTCGAATACTGTGTTCAGTTTTGGGCCCCTCACTACAAGAAGGACGTTGAGATGTTGGAGCGTGTCCAGAGAAGGGCAACGAGGCTGGTGAAGGGTCTGGAGAACAAGTTTTATGAGGAGCAGCTGAGGGAACTGGGGTTGTTTAGCCTGGAGAAAAGGAGGGGAGACCTCATCGCTCTCTACAACTACCTGAAAGGAGGCTGTAGCGAGGTGGGGGTCGGTCTCTTCTCCCAAGTGACAAGCGATAGGACGAGAGGAAATGGCCTCAAGTTGCGCCAGGGGAGGTTTAGATTGGACGTGAGGAAAAATGTCTTTACTGAAAGAGTGGTGAAACATTGGAACAGGCTGCCCAGGGAAGTGGTGGAGTCACCATCCCTGGAAGTATTTAAAAGACGTGTAGATGAGGCGCTTAGGGACATGGTTTAGTGGACATGGTGGTGTTGGGTTGATGGTTGGACTCGATGATCTTAGTCTCTTCCAACCTTAATGATTCTATGATTCTATGTGCTAAAAGCCCCCACTGAAAGATGATTTCCAACCTTAGCTAGATGCTACAGTTCCTTTAGGTTCTGGCTTCTGGTTGGATCACCTAGTAACTGTACAGGAGTTCTGTATTTTTCTTGCAAGAGAACTTTACAATTATATTTATGAATACTTAAATTCTCTGAGAGATTGAAGAAAAATAGTTTTGAATGCAAATATATAGCGTGGTTCTTACTGTTTCGAGAACAAGGGGCCAAATCTGCGAAAGGCATTCATGAATACGGTTGAGCTTTATTGAAGGACTTCATTAAATAAAGAATAGGATAATTTTTTTTTTTACTTTTACCACTGTTGTTTATTGTGAAGGAATTGAGATACAAGGGGAAAAAGAGGATAGATGAGTGAGTGAAAGGATATCCTGACATAAAAATTTGCAACAATAATTTGTGACCTTGATTCCTTCTGTTGCCACCTTCTGTTAAATTGCCCAAGGATTACGCAGAAGTATATGAGCATTTTTAGGAATCAAAATTTTTTTTCTGCACTGAAAATAATCTAGTCAATAGGTTTGTGTTTAAATATAGCCTTGTTTGCTTCCCTGTAACCTGTTGCTTAGTTCTACTGACTAAATGTCCCGAGGCACAGTCTTCTCATCCTTTTGTCAGTGGAATCTACTTAATTATTCACCTTAAGGCAAAGATGTTACAATTATAGCCTCCCTTTGTGTAAGTAACCAAGTATCTCTTTGACTGTTATGTTAACTGTTTAAGAATTAAAATATCTGGGTATAAATCTGGCCCCTTTATTCATCTGAATTCCTGGGGTTGTGTTTCTTAGCTGAGAAGTTGGGGTTTAATCTGATAACTGCTATTTTACAGATCACATAGGATGAATCTGAAATTCTGATTAAAGGAGTGTGGGAAAGCATCTACGCATTTGTTTTTTTTCAAAGGATTTCTGTGGGCTTGGGATCTGGTGCTCTCTTTTTCTTCCATAATGATTTACAATTATCTCCCTTCTATCCTCAACAATATGTGTGAAAAGTGCTGCCACTTCTAACAATTCCCGATCCTGAAACCTTCCTGCAAATTTCCCTGTTTCCTAGTCCTCTCCCTTCTAGCAAAGAAGGAACCGGAGTGTGTTCTCCATTGTTTGCAGCAAATGCTTGTTAACTTATTTACCATCATATATCCCTGTTTGCTTAAGGTGGGAGGGGGCACTGCAGAGATCCTGCTTGCACAGATCTATAATCAATCCTGGTTGAGTAAATTAGCATTCAAATTATTGCTGTGTTTCTACTGGTCCGCACTTTTGGCAGTCAGTGGGTTTTTTTTGTGCGTGTGAATGCATGAAAACAAAGTTTTGGAGCTTTTTCTATATAAGATGCACAAGTGTGATAAAGCATCTTAAGTTGGAAACTCTCAAAGTGAGTGTTCTCTAAGCAGCTGCAGATTTTAAATGCCTCATTTTCCAATTTTAATTGGGACAACTAGTTTTCAGGCACTACAGACTGGAGTTTGGGACCTGCAGGAAATGAGGACTCAGCACCTTGGGAGGACTGGTCTCTGATCAAACAGGGCTGGATTCATTGAAATCATTCTCTGTGCTCATGACATCATGCCATGCTTTTCAATCTCAAGGTTGTTTTTTGTATTTAGTATAAAGGTCATGTTAGGATTAAAAACAATGAACAGCTCACAGCGTGTCTAGTGACCCTGTAAAAGAAATGGTAACGCATTTCACAGTAAGATATACGTGCGCTAAGCGCAGTGCTGTGTCCAAGAAGTGGAATTTTCTAATTACGTAGTCATTTTGAGAAGGAATGTGCTTGTTAGAAGCAGGCCAGGTGTGCACTTGTGATGGGAGTTTGAAACGCTGTGTAATTACACACCTTGCATAATATTAAGTTTACAATAGCCATACAATTGATGCAGCGAGATGTAAATACAACAAGTTAAAGTGTCTAAAAGGACACCTGTAATCTAGCCTACAGCTGTTACAATTATGTTGGAAACACTGTCTTGCATTAAGATTTATTAGTGTGTTAAAGTTGCCACTATTCTGAAACAAAAAAATATGAGAAATACTTTGGAAAATTACTTGAATAACATATTTTCAATGACAAATGAAAGTAATTTGAGGAATCTTCCTGTAGTTCCCTGAGGGGAGAACTCACAGAAAAATCACATTTATTTAAATGTTCTTCAGTTCAGTAATTATACAGTAGTTTCCAGTAAATTGGTTTTATACTTTTACATTTGTGAGGACTTGCATAGTGTGTGCCTGTCCAAAAGGTCACTAAAACTTTACCACATTGCAACAAATGAGAACCGTCAGAGCAAATTTAAAGAGAGAGAGGAATGGGAAAAGAAAAAGATTTCTACCATAGTCCCTGCATAATCTAATGTAGTTTCCAAAGCGTTTTGCTTGCAGGGTGTAGAGATTTGAGTTGAAAGAGATCAGCAAGAAAATTTCTCCAGCATTACTGAAAAATACTTCTTGTAAAGGTGGTGTTCTCCAGCATGACAGTGCAGCACTGCTGAATGACCCCTTGAAGCAGGGATAAAGAAGCAGTGCCTCGCCTTTTGTTTTGCAGCCATTCCTGTCACAAGGGGACCATGCTTAGCTGTAGCGTGATGCGGGAGGGGACAAGACCGCTTGGTCCTGGTATCACCCCTCGCCTGATCCTCCTGCCTTTTGCATGCAGCCCCCTTTTCTGTGGTCCCATCCTGGGCACAAGGACTGCAGGAGCCCCTCGAAACCCAATGCAC
>NW_008825076.1:4836259-4884608 GCF_000699105.1 Pygoscelis adeliae
GTGGCGTTTTTCCCCTGGGGGGGTCCCCCCCCCCACGCTGGGCACAGGAGTTGGCCATGCTGGACAAGCAGCTGGCAGAGGGTCTGGGAGAGCCTGGCCACAGCCTGCTCTGCCACAGCCTTGCCTAGGCAGGTCACCCACTGCTCTGGGCCACTCAGCACCTAGAAATTACATGTATGTGGGTGCAGGTGTGTGATACATAAACATGAGGGCTGTTTGCATGAGCAAGCACCATCCTGGGAGATGCTCCTAGGGCAGCCGTGCTCTGCAGTGCACGGATAACTTTTGTGTTCTGCATCTTTACAGCTAAAAGCCATGTGCAGGTCTCGGGTCTGCGTGAAGGACCTCACTGTTAAAGCTGTCTCATTTTTCTCTCCCTGCTCTTGTGGTCCTTTTCTCTGTTATTGTGCCCAATTCACTGTGATGCTCAGTTTGTTTTGATTCTATTACTGTTTAGTATATTCAGCCCATACCTGTCCCCCTTCAGTCATAAAATTGGGCATGCTAATTATACTAAAGGGGAAAATGAGTGTGCCTATTTTTCTGATTGAGGTGGGAGGTTATTGCTCAGTTTTCCTGATTTATTTGCTGCTGCTCTGTGAATAATAGAACAAGCCTTCAGGACAGGAACTTAGACCAAGCAATGCTCACAGCATTATTTCCTTCCCTGGTTGTTTAAACCACCCACCAGCTTTCCATGCCTTGAGGTAGGAAAAGGAGTATGCTGTTGGTGACCAACGTTCCTCGCGCTGCCATCACAAACACACAATTACCGGTGATGATATAAAGGGCTCGTGAAGAGGAAGGCGCGTGCCAGAGGGCTGAAATAATACAAATAAAGGCTCTGTACATTACAGGCAGTGCTGACGGGTAACAGGTGGTTTGTGGAAAAGAAAAAGCATGTATCCTTGCATAGCACCCTCTTTCTGAAATACAGCGTAGAGAGGAGAAGGTAGCCAATACCAGGTGTCTTCTGTTCACAGAGATACAGGCAAGATCTATGAGTGACCAGCATTTACTGCTAAACTGTTCACTTCCCCCAGGCATTGGTGGATGATTTAGCAATGGCAGTGGGAAACGAGATGAGCAGCACAGAGCCGGGCAGGGCGTGATACCCAGCAGGCTTGGGAAATCCAGGTGCCCTGAGCTACCCATTAGGGGCATTTCCACATCTCCGGGAGCTGAGACTGCTGTGAGCAGGAGACGGGAACTTGGCTGCACTGTTTGATTATGATCCATATCCATCAAAGTGGAAAAATGACAAACAAAGGGTTCTTTTTACTCATAATTTAGAAGGAAGTGTAAAATCTGGTGTGACAAGTTTAGTAAAATAAAGGCACAGGAAAGAGCCATTCAATGCTTGCATCCATCCCATAAAGAGGAGCAGCTCTCCTTGGCTCTCACCACTGCCTTGTAAATTTAGAAAAAAATAATTTTACAAACAAGCTATTCTTTGAATCTTCCTTTGCCCAATTATTGTCATAATCGATTAACTAATCTTTCCTTTCTTCATATTTGAACATGGTTTTTGAATTGAATGTGGCTGACACGTAGGCAAATAGCCTTCAAGAAAGGGCAAAAGAATTTTTGGGAAAGGTGAAAGGAGAGAAACAGGAGATAGAAATCATGACTTTATACTGGAAATATGGAAACCTGCATGAGAAGGGAGCCGATAGGAAGGTGGGATAGTAGTGACTTGCAGGGGATTTGCACAAAGCACTGTGTACACTCCTTGCTCTTTTGACCTGCACTAAACAGTGCTCATCGACTCTCATCATCATTTTGGCTCCTTTTTACAAAACTATGATTGAAAATTTAAACTGAAGAATTAGCACCATGTGACAGTCACTTCAGTTGTACTGGAGGGTAGCACTGGTGATGTGCAAAACAGCAGCTGAAATGCTTCCCCTCCCACCAGCTGAACCCCTGTTAAACTTGTGGCTGCTTTTTATGTGAACTTCTTTGCCTGCAAGGAAGGGGTCTTCATTGTGTCACAGTATTCAGAGAAGAGACCAAAGACAAATGAGGTTTGGTTTGGGTTTTTTTGAGAGGAGCAAAAAGCTCACAAGCATTACTGTATTTGTGAAGAATGTTCCTTACTGTGAAAACTAAAGGGCTCAGACTGTTAAATTTTTCAAAAAGAGAGGTGACCTGGTGTAAATGCCTCTGGGGCAAGGTATGAAATATATGTTCCTAATCTAGTGAAGAAAGATATAGGAAGAACCAAAGACTGGAATTGAAGCCAGTTAAGTTCAGCTTAGAGGTAAAGCATTGAGTAACAGGGCATTTAGCCTTGGGGGGGGGGGGGGTGGGGGGAAATTACTAAGTAAAATAACTTTCTCATCTTGGTCAAGAGAATGTCATTCTAAAAGAAGCGCTTTATTCAAACACAGATGATTGGACTTAAAACAGATTACAACAGATAAGGAGAATATCTTGACATTTAGGGGTGGCCTGATGGCCCAGTGTAGCTATCTGTGGCTTTCCTAAATTGGTTATGGTCTTAAATAAATTAGAGACATGTCGAATTGGAATAGCAGACCTCTGACTCTCTTCCTTTGCCCACTCTGACTCATACAATCTCTGTAAAGACGTCTATATTTTGAGGGTGGGAAGGGAGTCCTGTGCCTTTGGTTTACCAAACATGTCACACCAGATTTTACACTTTCCTGTATATTGTAAGAAATCTAAATCTAGCAGTTGTGGCCAGATTCCAGTCCCTTTGCATCATTTAGGTGGATAATTTGTTCCGCTGTGTTTTTCTTTCTTGTCATCTGTACTTTCTCTTTGAAGCCTCCAGCTACTGGATTGGGGAGGTAAATTACAGTCTGTCTTGGTCCTGAATTGTGCCTCGTGTTTCAATTTTTGGAAATCACATAATTGATTCATTGCGGGATTGCTTGCATTCACATGATTAAATAACTGGAACCCCTTTTCACAGAAGCTGCTGTGTGAAAATTGTTATGATACTTAAGAATGATCTTTTAGTACTTCCTTTCTTGGGGCTCCAGGAGAAACAATGTTTTCTCTGTGACACTAAGTGCAAAATAGGTAGTTGCTCAGTTTTGAACATGTGCACTCACTGGCTTGGTGTTGCTGCTTTGGTGCATGTGCAGGTTTGTAGAGGTCATTGTTCCTTTTTGCTTTATGTAGTTACAGATATAGATACCTATGTGGGGCTTTGCCCAGGGAGAATCTGGCCCTAAATACTTGCTGTGAAATAATAGATATCTGTCTACATCAGGGAAATACGCTGGTGATAACGTCTCTGGTCATAACAAACCTGTAGTGAAGATGCTTTGCCAAATGCTACAGGGGATGTGTTGATGGTAATTGCTGGGAGTGGGTATGGGTACGGCTCAGCTGTGCCTTGGGTCTGGGCAGAGAAGCTCTGCAGTGCCAGCAATGGTAGGGTAGGGGTTTTTGGCTGTGTTTTGTTTGTTCTATAGTATATGCAGTCAAATCTCACTTAGTTTTGAAGCATCTGGAATCTTGCAAAGATAAGTGAAATGATAATAGAGGAAAAAAGGAGCTTTGAGAAATGATGGGGATTTTCAGTCCCCTGAACTGCTCTGGTTTTCATATGCAGTTAAGCCTTATTCACTGCCACTGGTTAGCTACCGTTTTGGAAAACATGGCAAAGTTTTTCACCCATCAGGTACCTCTGAGGTACCCATCAAAAATGGAGAAGATGAAAGTTGATCTTTCTGATATTTTAAAAGAGGAAAAACAAAGGAAAGTCTTCCTCTTTTTAGAACTGAGCTGGAAGGGTAAAACTCTCTCAGGCTTTCTTTTAAAAGAAGGTATCTTTTACAGGTCACCCTCATATAAGTACTGGGAACTGCAGAGTGTCTTTGTTATCTGCTCAGTGTGAAAGTCTGCTTAATGCTAATTAATGCCTGTTTGTGATGGACACCTGCAAACCAAGGTCTGGGTTTTGTAGACTGCATTATTGTATTATCTATGTGTATTTCTAAGGAGCTGCTGTGGACACATTTATGTCATTCATGCATTTTTTCATCTTACACATATTTAGATTCTTCTGTCCTAAACATAAACATATTTAGAAGAAATAAAAATGCAAATGAATAACTGATTTGTGTTTGGTTAGCAAACAGAGCAGGAAGTGTGGATGTGCAAATGCCCAGCAGGCCCAGGGGTTAAACCTCCTCCCTTTAATTTTTACAATGGGTTCCCAACATCCAGTATAAACAAAACTCAGCAAATTATTCCTTGTGCTGTGCTCAGTTGTCCAATCATCTACTCCTTTATTCCTTATTATGTACAGGCTGCTTGAAAAGTAATTTAGGCAACTGGGAAAGTGCTGTGTGAGATGCGGAGGAAGTCTCAACCACCAGGAATTAACTTAAAATTTAAAGCTGTATAGTATGCAAGTCACATAACCAAGAAGTTATTATTTTAATCAATTCAATAAAGCGGCCAAGATGTGAAGAAAAAAGATAATGTAAAAGTTATGAGAGAAGCCTCTCAAAACCATTATTGGGAGTGAAACAAAAATAATTAATTATGCATTTAATCCGTGGTGGAATTTGGTGTGTTTAAAGAACCTGTGTAGAAATAGCCTTGAATATTGATCCTATCGTGATAGCTCCTGCACATGTGAAAGGAGATGGGTAGCCCATTGAAGAAGCTATTAATGAAACATCGTCTCTGCTGTAAAGAGCTTAGAGTTGAAATTCTACGTTAAGTTTTCAGAAGAAAAATTGTTACAGATGAGAACAAAGTACTAAAATCTCTCTGTAAAGATAGATTTAATGTTCTCTAGTTGTTAAGTAAAAAGTCTCAGACGGAACTTATATAATCGTGATGAACCTTCAATAGTAAAAAGAGTAGGTTAACAGCTAGTGGTGTAAATAGTTTCAAAAGGGAAAGGAGGGACGTGTTGGATTGGGTCAGATTATTAGTATTAACGTTCCCTTTCTCTGTGTGCATGTGCTGTATTGCAAATACACAGACGTCTGGTACCCCGCAGACCTGGCACAGGCATTCCCCACGTGTCTGACTCGAGTGCATGGATTGCACATGGGTGAGAGAAGTTACTAAATATCTAGAAATTTTGCACATATCTTCTTGGAAAGCCCTGATTTATGTCTGCCACATTCATACCACTCCAGCAGCTGAGTTTTAGAATTGGACTGGACCAGGAAGATGCATAATTCACCCTAGAGCACCTTAGGGAAGGAAAGGACAATATGATCCAGAAATAACAGGTTGGCCCAGCAAAGTGGATGGTCTTTGAGGTGGCTCATAGTTGTGCATGCAGTCTCACCATTGAGCAAAAATAGGAGCTTCTTTAAGGTGTGTGTGTGGGGGGGAATTAGAGGGAAAGAAAATAAAAATAAAAAAATCCTGCTGTGAATTTGGCAGCCAACAAAGAAAACCAAACTGGATGAAGGAAAACTTTTGTAAAAAGAATTTTCTGCAGAAAACCAGGGTTTTAACCAAACCTTGGGATGGTGCAAACAATTTTTTTTTTTTTTTTTTTACAAAATGGTGAAGATTTTGGTGAAATTTTATTTAAAAAAAAAAGTGAAACATTGTTTTTAATTTCAGAGTAGCTTTTTCCTTAGAAAATTTATATTAAAAAAAATAAGGTAAAACAGTCAACATAAAACCAAGACATTCTTACTCCATTGAAACAAAATATTTTGATTGGCTAAGTTGAAATTTTGCCCTGAGATCCCTTATTTCAAGTTCTGTTGCTTGTTGATATTTTGTCTTTTTGTCCTGATCCTTGATTATTATTATTATTTTATTTAACTTACATGTTTTACCTTATAAAAAATTATTTATCAACTAGCCCTATTCAGAAACTGTACTGAATTGGTCCAGCACAGTTGAGGCACTACACATCAGCAATGTGCATATAAGGTTGTTCTTGAATTTTCTCTTTCATTTTCACTCTTACTCAGATCTTTTAACACAGCAGTTTCCAAACACACATTTCTGAAACCGTCCACAATGAGGTTGAAGGCACGACAGGAATCAGTTTAATCTATTTTTTATAAGAGGGATCTTAAGGGCTGCAGTGGGGTGCTGTCTCTAATGCTGATGTAGAGCTATGCATCACAGTTGCACTTAATTTCTGCAGGTGGTGTAACATAGGATTGAAAGTTAATATCCAATCTTGTCCACTGGCTGTAAGCAACTGTATTTAGTTGTATTTTCCATGGGATTTCCCCCTTCCCTCTCCCCCAGTTCAGCATTAATTGATATCTTATTCCTCCAGCCAACTTACTGTAAGCAAAGGATTGCGCAAGCAGGTAACATCCAGCAGAAATGTCAGATTTATGCAATCACCTGTAATCAGTCACAGCTCCTATCAAAGTGGCTGGAACTACACTGTAGCTGGGTTGGAGAGTGCATGTAATGCAAACACCTTCCGTGCATTTAATAAAGGTTTGTATAACTTTTAGAAGGTACCTCCAAATTAAGGATTTTCAACAATCAACTCCTGAAATGCATTATCATTTCTATTCATTTGTCATGCAAGTGCAAGAGAACATGTAATTCTTGCCCATTTAAGTGAAAAACCATACCAAACATCTGGCATACCTCCCCAGAATTTTGAGGCATCTTCTGCTTATTGCTCAAGTTGAGATGTTGCGGTTATCCATATCAGAGGTCAGACACAACTCACAAAGCCTTGAAGGAAGCGTGATGGGTATCAAAGTAGGTCTTGGAGAACCTCATGCAACCCTTGGGAGACTCATTGTGCATCCATGCTTTAACAGGAAGCTTTCTTTGTTCCAAGATTTACATTTTGTTTTCTGCAGCAGGCTTTATTTCTGCTTGAAGAGTTCTTCTCCTCCATGGTTAAAAAGTCTCTTCGTGCTTGCTGCTGGCTGTGCAATGCCCGGTGAATGAGTTTTGATAATTTCTGTTGGGATTAATTAATTAATTGCAAATGTCTTCAGGCTAAATTGTGAGTTTGCATGTCAGGATGTTGTACATAATCAACAAAATCACTCAGAGACTTCACATTATGGAGGTTATATGGAGATTATGAGAGGAGCACATTCAATCTGTATTAGTCAAAACTTTCTTTATATTATTTATAGGCCAATTCCTGTGTTATGAATTCTCCGAGTCAGAAACACAGGTTTAAGATGAAAAGTTATGATAAGAACAGAAGGAGGAACGTAATTCCACTAATTAAGCCTATTTGATGAAATTGCAAAATTTTTTAATAGGATGACTTACAATTGTAATTGGGAAGTAAGGTTGTGGAAGAAATAAAGATCCATAGCAATATTTCAGGTTAGATGGAACACTGCTATCCCAAGTGAATAAGCACTAATGAAGCACTGTATGAACTTCTAGATACTGGCTACACCAGCTAAGTGAAGGGTACAGGATATATTATTAAAGTCAGAGAAAGGTCTTTAATGTGGATGTTATCATCACCAACTGGCCCATGAGAATGAACAGTGCATGAGACACATAAAAAACATTTTTAATTTATAAACCTGAAAGTTTTGGCTTCTGTCCTGATCCTAGATTATTGGGTTTTGTTTTTTTTTTTCTTTTTTTTTTTTTTTTTAACTGACATGTTCTGTCTTATAAAAATGCATTCAGAAACCACACTGAGTTAGTCCAGCAAAGTTGAGGCAAACTCAGCTACACAAAGGCTTTATGGTCTATAATGAAACAGGAGGCAGACTTTCTGAATGTCTTACATTTGCATTTTGAAATCATCAGTTTAAATCTCCTTGGCAGCGCAAGCATTATTGCTTCTGTTGGATTCACCAGTTTTCATGCACTCAGTAGAGGACTCTGACCTTGTTGCTTAAGTAAGGTCTTATGGTTTTGATCTGTATTATCTTGCCATCTCTGTCCCACACTGAGTTTGTTGGGTTTTTGCCTATTTGTGAATGCAACTCACTGGTCTTATTAAGTGTGCAACAGGTCTAGACCCAGTATGTTGCCACTCAGTCGCCAGTTTTTCTTCAGCAGGGCCTGGGAGGAATACCCACCAGGCTGGCTGCCTTTCCCTAAGGAGCAATACTATGTTTGTATCATTTTCATTTCAGGAGCAAAGAGTCTGAATCAAAAACAAAAGAGGACATTTGCAAGAAGGATACCTTTGCTGTATGTGGTTTTATTTGTCACTAGTGTGTATGCTCAGGCTGGCGCAGGCAGTTACAATTACTGGAAGAAGGCTGAGAAGCAACACAAATCTCAGCTACTTGGCATGGCTGTCCAGAAACTTAACAGCACCTATA
Organism: Pygoscelis adeliae; assembly: GCF_000699105.1. NCBI lineage: Eukaryota > Metazoa > Chordata > Aves > Sphenisciformes > Spheniscidae > Pygoscelis > Pygoscelis adeliae. Next base: position 4,844,506 of record NW_008825076.1, read on the forward strand.
GAAAAGTTACAGCTAAACAGTTTTCAAAAAGAGAAAAAGAAAAAAACCCAAACACCCACCAAATATCACTAAGCTTTAAGAAAACCTGGAACAATAAAACACCTGGCTGGATTTTGTCAAGCTCCTATACAACCTTACTGTCCATATGCCACAAAATTGCAAAAGTAAGTTCTTGCATGGACTCCCAAGCACTCCCTTCCTTTCTGCTGTGGATCACAAGAACTGTCTTCATTGCACAAAAAATGATTTATTTTAAGAGTTCATCAAAACTGATTCCGAATTTACACTTTTAATGTTTAACGATATGGTTTAAATGAGGTTCAGACTTCACATTATTTACATTTCTGTCTGGGTATTTTGGTTGCATAACCAGGTGCACATGGAACTCTGGCATCCAGCAAAAAGCTCTAAGCATGCATGAAAATGCAACATATGGTTGTTGAGATGGGACAATATTTAAAGGTTATCTTTGTTGTCAACATTTAAGATTTTTAATGATGTTGCTGTAATAAAAGCAAAAGCAAAACTCTGCCTGATTGACTGGAAAACTGTACCTCAAGAAACTAGCTTTGTCTTGGCTTTTGATAACCGCATTTTGTTAAAAAGGATGTAAAATAGTAATGCAAAAGTGGTTTTTATTCAACCTGTGAATGTTCTTTCTTTCCAAGCACTTGAGTATAGGCTTTCACGAGCATTATAGATAGGTAGGAAAAATGCAGCTGTCATAGAAACTGTGTATGTAATTGATTAGTATTGGCCAGTTGTGCCTGCAGTTATTTGATTTATAGGCATATTTGTGTTTTATACATGTAGAAATTAGACGTACTACAAGTGTGTTGGAGCATATATTTCACTAAATCAAAGAAGTGTATGTAAATAGATGCCATAGTAAAATCCGTTGTTAAAATTCAGGGTTGAGACGATATTCCTAGATGTTCTCCAGAGATAAGACAACTCTGAAATGCAGCATCAGAGCTTGATCTCCCTCTCAGCTCTCTAAAACTTGTTTTCCAGCCATCAGGGCTTGGACAAGCAGAAATGGGAGGAAAGACCTACTTCTCAACTCATGCAGTGTAAAGGGGCCAGAGTAGCATAAGGGACTCCCAGGAAAGGGAGGATGCATCCAACCCCAGTACTGCAAAAGGTGACCATAAAACTGCCTCCAGAAGGCTTGTGTTACACTCCCATGCATATTAAACAGGGACATGGAGGCATGAGGCAGGTGCGATAGAGACAGCCCTGGTCTAAATGGAGGTGAGGTACAGCTAATGGCCTTACTGAGCCAGTACTGGGCCTCTTCAGTGCAAAGAGGTGTGAAAGAGCACAGCTGGTGCTTGAGCTGCCCAAGACCAGAGGATGAAAATGCTTGTCAAAGCTGCTTTTGCCTGCCCTCTTTTATTGTGGGCTCAGTTCTCTGGAGATGGAGTACAAAATCTTCTCTTTGGGCATTGTTCTATGAGGATGTTGCCTGTAGGATAGGCATCCCTTGAGCATCCTTTGAAATCACAGTCATCTTGGTAAATACTGATTCCCAATGTATTTTTGGGATGGCTCTGTACTTTGTTACTGACTTAGAATTTTGGGAGCATAACGTCTTGTTCTTTCTGATCCTTCACATTTTCACTTAGCCCACAGTAACATGGAGCTCTCCACGCTGGAGGAGTTGAAAGGTAATCTCTCTTGGTCCGAATCTGGATCACATTCACGGTTAGGCCCTCACCCTTTAATCAGTCCCTGTTTGCAAAATCCCATCTTTCACAGTATTTCACAGGATGGGTTGTTTTTTTTTATTTATTGTTGGACTTCATCTGGTACAAAGGTTTAAACTACAGAAGTAATTTAAAATATTGTGGCATTTCCTTTCTTAATTAATCCCAACTGTTTTCCTTGGTAGTACAGAAAGTATCAGTATTTGATGAGGACATTATGCCTTCATCACTGGGGCAGTGGATTCTTCCTGCCGAGTCTGTAAACAGCAGACAAGCCACAGAGTTCAGCCTTCATGTTCTGGTTTTCATTAAGCCCAGACTAGAGGAGCACCCAGCTGTGTCTTCCTGTAAGGTCTGTCAGTCTTACAAAGCTTGTTAACATGCTAATATAAAAGGAAATAGGGTTGACTTCAAGGAATTTACAACTAGTCTTAAACTTCAAAGACTAGAGCTACATCTCTTCAATTCAACAACAACAACAAAAATCCTATAATAAAAGTTCTGTTAGCCTACAAGAACAGATCTGTATGCATTGAACACTTAAGCCATAATGCATGATGCCACATTTTTTTGTTGCAAGTTGCAACACAAAGCCTCCTGCAGTTGTGAAACTTTGTTCATAGCTGGTAGGTTTGATCAGTGACAAGATAAATTGCTGTCCAGCCCACAAATAGAATATCAGGAACGATGTTGTCAATCTCTCCTTCCCTAAAACTGTTTTCTATGTAAACGTTTGCAGTGGGTAGGTGAATCGGGTTTGAGCAGTAGGCAGCATTCTCAGGTGGCAGAAATTGGAAGAACTCCTATGACTTCAAGGGAATTACTCCTGTTCTTAACATCTGAAGATTTGGCCCAGTCTGAGGAAACATCTGCAGTGTGCTTACCTAGTTGTCTGAAGATGTTCAAACAAGGTTGGACACATTCTGTTGCTTTTCACGGAAAAAGAGAGCACCGTTGTGTGGAAGCAGGGTGAGGCACCTTTCTGAGCTGAAGAATGACTCACCGCTCTCATGCAGTGTATGGGCAAATGGGTGTGCAGGACAGATTATATAAACGGGGCAAACACTTAGTGATACTTCCCCAGTCTCCAATGATTTGAGGATCAGGGACTTCCTGAATCAGAATCAACGTCATTTATATCAAGAAGCAAACTTCCCCTCCCCCCCCCCCCCCCATCTCTATACTAATCTCTTCTTTAGTTAAATGGATAACATGAAAGATTAATTGCAAATGCCTCTTTCACCCCTTTGAGTGCTCTCTGATCCTGTTGGAGTCTATATGAGCTTTCAGGTCTTGCAGGAACACAGCAGGATGAGATCATACATCCCCAAAGTTCTCGGACAGGTACTTTTCATCAGTGCTGAGAGTAAGTTGCTGTTTTTATCATCTGTAGATCAGATCTCTGATAAAGGAAAAACACTTCAGACATCCAATAACAAACCATCATTTTTATATTGGAAAAGATTTCCATTAAAATTCTCCCAGTGAAATCTGAAGAATTTAAATGCATAGGAATAAGGGTTGTTGCACAGATGAGATAACTGTATATTGAAGGGCTTTGGCAGGGACCCTGAGCAATAAATGTGTCAGATGACACATCCCTGAGTCATTTGAGGAGATTTTTTTCATGGACTTATTTTTTTATTGAGTTTGAACTTTTTGTGTCAAGGAACTATAAGAATCTGTGTGTACTCAGTTGACCTCAAAATTGGTTGCTTTGGTCACACAGAAAAATTAAAAGCAACTCAATGCAAAAAAAAAAAAAAAAAGGCAAAGTAGCATATTAAACTCAGCTGTTATTCACACTGTTGCTTCTCTGACAGCTTGTTAAAAATGTTGGTAGAATAGGTGCTGCTGTTATACTTTTGTTATTCGGTGCTAATTAGAACAAACTTACACAGAATCAAAAGCAATTTCTAAAGGGAGCTGATTGTTTTAATAGGAATTAATTGAAAATCCAGACCACAGTGGTAAAGAAGGTCACAGGGAGCAATGGCACAGATTTACCAATTCGCTTACCAATGTGTTTTGTGCTTATTGCAAATGGAGTTGTTATGACTACGTCCATACTGCGAAAGCGCAGGGGGCGAGAAGACTGTAGGCCACCGATGGCTGGGCTGGTGCCAGAAACAAGCAGGACAGCTGTGTCAGGGTTACATTTTCCAACTTTCTTTTGCCTTGGAAGAGATAAAGCAGAGACGTGAAAGGTAACAGGTTATCTATCTACCCTGCTGCTATGTCTAGAAATACTGTGTTTGCAAAGTGACAGCAACTGGACAGATATCCTATATAATAAGCTTTGCAGATTGTTTCCCTTGTGCATTTATGCTATACATGACCGCAGTTTCTATCACCAGTTCAATTGGCTGAGTCCTCCCATGCATAGGAATTTCTGTTCTTTTTACTGGCTTGTGCTGCTCTTATCGGGGTCCCTGGAAAATAAATCCCCCCAAAACAAATGAAAGAGTCCTTAAGTAAACAAACAAACTGCCCCATACAGCCTTTGTTTTCTTGACAGTAAAGCTAGGCATTTAGGCAGTGATGTGCCATTTTTTCCAATGTTCTTGAAAATCCCATTTTAAGAGGAAAAATGACAGGAAAGGCTGCATCAGTCTTGTTAAATTTCTGGGAATGGAGCTAAATATGATATGGTGTGTATCTATTGCCTTCTGCCAAAAGCACCTCAATTTTGCAAGAGAAAAATGGTAGGAGACACTGTGCCATAAGCTGATAAGGTCATATTAAATCAGCTGTCTATTGAGTCTCACATATTTTATATATAGTCATCCCCTGAGGGTGTGTTGTACTCAGACCCATGGACAGCTAATAGCACATAGGTGATGGCTGACAAGCACAGCAAATCAGCTAGAAGGGAACCACACTTTTTTTGGGAAAAAATGTGGAAATAAAAAAAAAAATAAATTCAAGAGAACATCATGTTGGAATGACGATTATGTGACATTATGAGCATTTGTAACGACAACGGAGAACTTTGCACCTAAGCCTTTGAGGTGAGGAGTCCATAGCCCAGTCGAGATGCTGGAGCACTGACAGCAGCTTGGAAACTGCCCCTTTCCCTGCAGGAGTAGTAATGAGGAACAGCAGGAAAATGGGAAATTAATGTTAAAAAGGAAATCAAGTTCCATGGTAAAGTTATTAAAATTATCATAGAATTTGCTTTGGAAAAAAATTGTTGCTTAATATTGCCTTAAGAATCTGGCACATTCTTGATGATGTTAATCCATCTGCTGATGTTTCATCTTATTCTTATTGGTATTGTTTCCAGTTTTTTGATACCTCAAGCACTTTAGATGTTATGCTATTGAAGTCATGGGTCTTGTAGAAAACAAATTACCCCATAGACTTAATTGCACCCATCGCACTTTTTATCTTGTTGAGGTGAACTTCTTATCTGCATTTCATTGTGAAATAAAAAAAATCTTTGATAGGAAACAAACACACAAACTGGGAGCAGAAGTTGATCACCTCTTGCCGTTTTCCCAAGAGCAAAATTAACGAGATAAGTCGTTATTACTTGTCAGGTATTATTTGAACCCCAAATAATCTGTTCCCTTATTAGACCTGAGGAAATCTTGTGCTTTTGTGGCAAAGTGTAAAAACAATTTCTTAGCTGTATTATTATTTGGAGGGTGCAGTTTGAGATTTTCTGGCTGGACGGCCTCCTTGGTGGAGAAAGATGATACTAGAGCAAGCGTGACACATTTATCATGTTGAAATGTGGAGCTAGAGAAGGAATACACCTGAACTGGTCATCTAAAATTCCAGTTTCACTGCTCTGATTTCAAATTTTGACTGAAAGCATCTTGGTTTTGCAGACTTTTCCCTTTTCCCTTACTGTCATCTCTCTGCTAGAAGTCATATAGAATTTCCAGATTTATTTTACGGGTGCAATACTTTAAATGTTGTGTTTGGGTTTTTTTTTTTAATTACTGCATTGCTGTGGACAGAATAATTCAAGCAACCAGAAGATTAACGGAGTGTGTTGTATGCATTTCTCAACGTGGATCAAATTCTCTCTTTAAAACAAGCATGTGCTTGTGTGCAGTTATGCTCGTGGAGCTTTGCGGTTAATGTCTATAAGTTATTTCACTTGATTGTGAATGTATGGATTCACTGTTGGAATTAGTGGAGTGTGTGGATTGGGGAAGTCAAGGCAGTAGGGGAATCTGTGGGGAAAACCCAGTTGACTGGTTTACCTGAGACTTCTGAAGACTTGTTCCTTAATTTCTTTGTGTTTTCTCTTTTGCTTCAAGGTTTTTCTTTGTTTGTACGTGTTTAATTAGTATCTCAAAAACATATGCAAACTAGCTGTCTGGCTAAAGATTTTGAAGCACACGGGAGTGGATAAAAGTGGTTGAAGAATACAAAGGAGCACCTACAGGGAAAACGTGCTTTTACCTCCTGTCCCTTGATTGCCAACAAGACAAACTAGAATCTGGGTCTGTTGAAGCCAAATGCAAACCTTCTCTCTCTGTGGCCAGAATTTCACCTCAGATGAAAATACATATTTGACAAAGGTCTGACTCCTCGATTTGTTGTAGGGGTGTCCCGCATAGATTGCTGGGCTGCTTGGTAGGATGCGTCCATAACCTAGATTATATTGTGGGTTGATTTTCATCAGTAGGATGGCCAAGAGGCACTGCTAAATCTGGGCCTTAGAAGGACTGACTCTTCCCATGTTTCACATAGGTTCTCACTCTTCCTTACTGTCAGAAAATGCTAAATTAGGAAGCTATTATAAGATCCAGCTTTGTTAGAGAAACATATTCAGATAAGGAGGAATTCAATGATTTATTCACCGGATGATGGAGAATGAATGGTGTCTGTTTTCTGTGTATGAATCATAATTGACTTTATTATGATGTTCTCAATGTATTCGTTATTTGAACTGACTTCCTGATTCATTCTTTGTCAGTAGATTGGTTGCCAGCAGTTCATTGTGGGTTTCCAAAGTTTAAAATTTAAGCTCTTTGTAATGGGTATCCAAGTCACATGATGTGCTTCTTTTTCCTGATTGGAAAAAGGGGTTGGGGGAAGGGTTGGTACAAATACTAAAAATGTATATGAATTTAAAATTCACTTTTTTCACACTTTAAAACACTTCTAAAATACATTATTTCTAGGCAAAATTCACCTCAGTGCAACAATCTCAAAACCTGTTCCCTTCCCATGTCCCAGTCAAGCAACATACCAACGTCTTAAGTGACACACAGGTTTTTGCTCTGGTATTTGCACGGAAATTGATGTGTAGGAACTCACTTGAAGAATCAGGTTGGAAAGCAACTTGAATGCACTGAAACAGAATATTCACAGACTTATTTACGGCTTGCTCTCAGTTCTAATAATAAGTGTAAGTGTGGATCACTTGAGCTGTCTCACTCTGTTTCCAGCTCTCTGCAAATTCTTCAGGGATTTATTTCTTTTTCTGTAGGACTGCGTATTGGAAAACAGGACACAATCAGGCTAAATTCTCCTTGCACATGTACAGCGTTGATCTCTTATCATGTAATTAAGTTGTGACTCAAGAGACTAGGTGCAACCCACGCACCAGTTATTTGACTCTCTGGAAGTTTTGCCTTCCTTCAAGCAGCACGGCTATGTGGGCTGTCAATGTGCTAGGTGTTTCTAGGATATTCTCTTTGGCTCAGGTTTCTGTTCTGTTTACTGTGTAGATTTATGCACAGGTAGAATTTTTAGGGCATAGGACATATCATACAAATGTGAAATGGAAGTTGATCCTGTTGGCTTTTTGGTGTATACATCAGCATCCTGAGACACTAGCCATGGCTCGACTTAACTTTCCTACTCCTGTCCTTCATGGGCTGATCAGCTGCTAAGTCCACGTTTTGACACCTGTAGAGAAAGGTCTTGCCATTTGAAACACTTCTGGGTAAATCACTATGTTCCCCCAGTCTTTCATTTCTTCATTTGTGGGTTAGGAATACTATGTAAGTCGTGTTTTGTAAAGTAGGATGCATAAACCTTTGTCTAGCTCTTTGTGATTCTTGGGTGCAAATTGAGAAATACAATGAACCCTTAATAGAACTAAAAAGCTGGTAATATTTTTCTGCCATGTATATGTAATTGGCAGTTGAAATGGATTGAGAGTTTTGATATTTAGAGCCATAAAAACAGTAGTATCTGCTGCTATAATAGTATCTTTCCATTTGTGTTATGTTTAATTGTTGCAGGAAGATTTCCACTAAGCCTTCACTGAAGGGACAAAAAACTATTGCTGCACCGCCTTTGAGTATTTCTGACTCCAACTAGTAACAGTGTCCGTTTGACTGAGGAAGCAAGTCCACGCATCTGATGTCTCACTGTCCTTTCATGGTCATGATACTTCTGGAAATTCTTAACTAGAGAAGAGTAGGTTGAGGTTCTGAAAATGATTGTGATAGTCAGTGATGCTGTGAAGTGCAATATTAATGCTCTGGGCATTACCCATTCACATTAATTCTGGGATGTCCTACACCATTGCTAAGTAGTGGAATGTCAGCATGTCCTGTGAGGTAGGTAATAACCTATGCCCAGTTATAGTGATGACTAAATATAGCAAAGCTTTTGTGCATGCATTTCATGAGGGGTCAGCCACTGACCATTTTCGTTAATGGTCAAAACTCTTTTATTAACGGATGTTAACCAAGCAAGTTTTGATTAGAAAAATCATTAGAGGATAAAAAGAATAAGTTAAAGTAATTTAGAATAAATGTTCAAGAGGGTGTTTCCTTGACATGTTAGAACAATCATTGCTATTTTTGTCTTGGTATCCAAGATATTGGAGAGGAAAGGAAGAGGTGAGGAGAACAAAGCCACTGGTAGGGGTTTCACATCCTAAGTATGGAATATCATTATCTATCCCAATTTTAAGAGATGCTCCTCAGTGCTAGTTTCTGAAGGGCTCAGGATATTATTAGATTAGGGCCTGTCTCCAGTAATCTCTGTCCTTGCAACACCCTAATAATAAGATTTATTTATTCCATATCCAGATGCACTATGAGAGCTCAGGAAGCTTTAAAATTCTCTCCTGCACAAGCTCTCACTGTTGCGATGCATGTCTCAATTTCAAAAAGAGTAATCCCAGCTGCAGGATCCTCTCCCCTGTCAAAGATTTTCTTCTCTTCCTATTGTAACTGGTCCTACTTGTCTTTGCATACATATTCCATTGAACTCTTTCTATAAATGAAGGAAAGAAATCTATGATGAAGCTCTCTCAGTACTCTTTTTTTTTTTTTAATAACAATATAGTTATCTTTAAAATCTGCTGAACAATTAAAGACATTCACATAAGCAGCAAAGACATTCATCCAGCCCCTGTATATTATCAACATCATGCAGCATGTTATGTAACCAACACTGCTCCCAAAAATGGGCTACATGGATCAATGGACCAGTGGGTAAAAATCCTACAGATTCTACTTCTTGCTGAAAACGGCTTTCTAAACAATTTCAGAGAGCAGACCATTTGTTAAAACAGCTTGTGAAATGGCTTTCAAATAGAAGAAAATCTCTACCTTTGCTAGATAAAACAAGGACTAATTCAACCAGTCCTGTCCACTTTGCAGCTTGAGAAAGTGAGGCACAAAAAGAGGTGACTTTCTTCAAGCTCTGACAGTGAACTGGTGGCAGAGGAGGGAGGGCAACCCAGGTGCACTGGCCAGGAGCCCTATGCTCCAGCCTCCAGTCTCTTCTGTACAGTCCATCTGCAACATTTTGCTTCAGCCAGGAAATGTTGGTCCTACGATGCCACATTTTATAATATATATAGAAAGTGTGTATATTTTTATATATAACTTTAAAGGCAGGTGGATTTTTTCATGTTAAATTTATAGGTAATTTACATAACTAATTTGTAAGCCAAAGTGTAAATGATGCTCAGCTGAAGTGACCATTTTGACAAGCAAGTGCAAACATTGTCAGAACATTGGCAGATCTGCTTTGGACAAGACTGAGCTTGACAGCTTTTTCTGTGTGCATCTGGGTTTTCTTCAGGGGGCAGCAAGGGGGGAGTGTGTTTTGTTTTGATTCTTTTTTTAAGAGCTACTTAAGAATATTGCATTATAATTATCTGATTTTTAAATTTCCTGTCTAGCTATGTCGTTTAAGAAATTAAAAAAGCTGGCATGTAAACCATAAAGTTGTTTTTTCTGTGCTTGTGCCCAATACTGTTTAAACAAACGCAAAACTATTGTGAAACATGCAATGCTCTCAACTATCTGACATAATAATTCAGCTCCAGTTAAAGATGATGACTTAAAGAAAGCTTGCAAGACGCCTTACACCGATGTTAGATGTGGATGACATGGATGATAGGGATTGGGAGTGAGATGAACATTTTAAAATCAAAGACATATGCAAGGTTTTTTTGGTTTTTTTTTCATCTTAGAATACTAAAATTGAGGATTTGCATGGCTTGATTTGTTTGGAAGTTTTAAAAGCCTACAACTTGGTATAAAGCCCATGCAAATTCATGGTGTTCCTAATTTTTCATTTTTTTTAGGCCTATAGATCCTTTTCTTTACTTCCATCCTTCTCATGTGTCACTCAGTTTGGACAGAGTCTCTTCCTGTCAGCTTTGTCTTTAGCTCTCATCTAGCCGAGTGCTCCCAGGAGGTGGTGGGAATCTCTCCTGTAGCTTTGAAGTGAGCTCTGGAAAGCTGGGATTTCAAAATGTGCGTCCTAGCACATGTCTGCTTACACTGACATAAAAGAAACTCCAGAAGAAGATTATTTTATTTCTGAAAAACATATATAGTTTTTAAATAGAATGCAAGCTAGTTTTGGACACTTAGTGGTAAGTAACAAGTTGGGGATATCCAGGGTCACAAAAACATGATTTTCCCATTCTTGTATTGCACAATTAGCATAATGTCTCAAGGTCTAGTGGCTCTTTAAGGCCAAAACATACAAAAGATGGACAGATTATAATTTCGCCTGTGGACCATTATTTATCATTGCTCTTCCTGATGATCTTCATCTGCTTTAATAAAAAGAATATTTAAGAAACCATAAAGAAAGCTAACCCAATTCTCTTTTAATGCATTATGTAATTAAATCTTTATTGAGATTTGAGAGCTGTGCAACCGCAAAAGAAAAAAAAAAAACAACACAAAAACAAAACAAAACCAGGAGTGATCGTATCTTTATATCTAGACACACATTTGGGATAAACCTGCGCATTAAAAGAAGATGTACAGTCTGTCATGTCATAAGGTTGTGTAAAAAATTCTGACTATCCCACATGCCTGTCCTGCAAATATTAATGTGTGTGGTAGGATTATGGAAGTGAATAGTTCCCTTACATACAATAAGATTTCTCTGCCAGGTAGCTTAGACATACATACCTGCAAAATTAAAGGCTGTATATTCCAAGTCTCCTTTAGCCACTGTGAGAATAGGAGAAAACTAATGGAGCTAAATTTTGTTTGGATAACCTGGGACTTTTTCAGGGCATTTTCAGTGGACATTACCTGGTTCCAATTTGGATGAGCTTTCTAGCTTATTTCTTAATGATGCATTTCGAGGATAGCCAAGCTGTGGTTCGGGAGACTCATGCAGTTCACAAGTGGTTCAGGTTGCGGCTGGAGCACTTGGAAGAGCCTCATCCCATGGGTACCAGTGGGAGCCATGGGAGTCTGTAGCTCCGTCTCCCTCTAGCTCTTCACCGTAACTCCCGCCCCTATGAAAATCTCAGCAAGTGGTTCAGGCTCAGAAAGACTGGCTTTCATATTTTAACATTGGGTTTTACTGGTATGCATACATGAATGTGCCCTACCAATTAACCTGCACTTACAAATATGTAAAATCTCACCACCAGCTCTGCTGATTTGCACCAAACTATAAGGACTATTAATCCTCTTCACACTGAATAAGGTATCCAGAACTGAAAAATACTAAATTGTTAATTTTGTCACAGAGGTGTAATGTATGGTAGATATTTGGGATAATGGATCTATGTTTCAATACCTAGAGACAACCTCGGATTTTCAGTAAGAATTTTTTGCAGTTATGAACCTTGTAGAATATGTCTTCCCCTTTACTGCCCTAAGAGTTCACTGAGAAATGGGGGAAACCCCCCTATTCAGAATACAAGTTATCTTGTATTTTTGCTAACATATATAATTACTGATGTGGGTGTTCCCACATCTTAGAATGGAAAAAGTGCTTGCCAAGATTGAAAAACCGTAGTAAGCAATATAAATGATTTCTCTCACACAGCAGCATTTCTTGCTGAGACAAGTGAACTGGAACTGTGTTTAAAACCATATAATTATACTTCTATATATCATTTATTAAATCAGATTTCCCCCACCCTCTTTTCTTTCAAGTTGCTTCTGAAAATGCTTTTCTTCCAAGAGGCCTGCTAGCTGGGGTCCTCCCCTTTGAAGAACTCTTTCCAAACAATGGAAATGAACAAAAATGTAAACAGCATCTCAAGACCCATGTGACATGTTATCCCTATACCATTATTGCTCTTTGCTTAAATCTTTGCTTTAGCTTCAGTGTCGCTGAAGTCTGCTGGGGCCACGTATGAGCTATTGCCTGTCTGGGGTCTACCCCAGACACCCATGGGTTGGATGGAGCATTTTGATCATCCAGCCTGGTTTTCTCCATGACGCAGGCCATATAATTTCATCTCTCCGTTCCTCAGTCAGGGCCAGAACTGCCTGTTCAGATAGTCCACGTGCTGTAGAAAGATGTTTGTGGATTTCCTTATTTCGCACTCGTTTCTAGGCTGTTTAAAATATAAAGAAGCTGACCCAGTGTTTTCACACCCATGAAATAGAAGGACTAATGAACGATTTTTCCAAAGCACACAGACTGTATATGCAAAGGTCCAGTATGCAAATCCTGACTTGTTTATGCCTCAGGTTGTGCATACAAAAAGCTATTTAACTTTGAGCCAATATATCTTTCTTTCCAGCACCCACACCTCACTCAACCCACCTCCTCTGAGAAAGCCTGGGGAAAAGACTTTATACCATGCTCCAAAAGGCTGGGGAGTAAGGTTGTGTTGGACAAAGGGACCATCTGAATATGAATTGGTACCAGCAATGAAACTCTTTACAATTATAATCAAAGTAGAGGTTCCAGCTGTTGGTTTATTAGCAGGGTCTTGTCTGCCGTGAAGCTTGTAGTTGGTGTAAGTGTGTGGGGATTGGGACCATTGCTGTTGAATTTGTGGTGTAGGTGGTACTGCTCTCGGTCTTAGAACAGCTCTCCCCAGTTTGTACTGGAGATTGCATGTTAAGGTATGGTGGCATCTTTTGGGACTTTCACTACGTAGTTTGAGGGTCTAAGGACCTCTCAGAATTGTTCTTATATTCTGAGACCCTTGCACTGCCGACCACAGAGTCTGGACAGTGTTTTTTTCAGGTTTAAATATTAATTCACGTGAGCAAGAGTTGTCAGTACGGCACTGCAGTTTTCTCTTATGAAGCTCATTTTTTCCTTTGGTAATTCTGTTAGTAACTGTCGCTGAGCAAGGAAAGTTGTATATTAAGGGTTTCATACATCAAGGGAAGAAATTCTTTTACAACTCACTGATACGTGCACATGATGAAGATGCATTAGATTTCAGTCTAAATTTCCCATCAATCTTTTCTTTTTTTCCTATCGTTTTCCCTCTTCAATCTATTCTTACCTCCTACCCTAGTTTTTTTGTCACTCTTTGTTTTTACTCCTTTTCTGTTCAATCCTTCTGAAGTGTTGTCAAGTAATGCTCTGGTTCTGGTTGAACTCTTCAGTCCCATAGTGCGAGAATAGAGCTCCATCAGTTCTCGTGTGCTGCTGCTGCATCCAAGATGCCTAAGTTCTAAGTCAAGTGTTTAAGATGATGTACTTTGTAATGGTTTCTTTGGGGTTTAATTGATTTTTTTTTTAACGGTTCTGTTTTGTACTAGCCAATTTACCATGTTTTTTCACAAAATACAGTATGAAATAGAACAAAACACTGTTATTTGAAGGAAGACACTGAGAAATATGAGAGTTATTTATGCTGTTTGTTATTTAGTGAATACTTGAAAACTGTCATGCTCAGGACCATCCTTGTTAAGGAAGTATTCATTCTCATGAAAAAAGGTACAAACCATGCAAAATATAAGGAAAACAACCCAGCTATAAGAAAAACAAACGCACTGGGTACCTACCATGATCAGAAATCTGCTGAACTTACAGCAATGTCTGTCATAGGAAAAGTTATAACATATTGTTCTTTTATTGTGTTTTATGCCTTTTATTAGCTTGCAAATCTAATTAGGAAACCAATTGGCACACAGTATGCAATGACGGAAGCAGTACCACCTATTCTTGTGGCAGCTTTGGTTTTGCTTTATGGGTGGTCTTTGTTCTTAAAGGCTTATATGAATACCACATATTAGCAGAGCTGGTTCTCCCTTGATGTCTGTGTTGTATTGTACACATGTTGTCACTGTTTGACACTTAAACAATCCAGATTCTTACCCAGCCCACATTTAGTGCCATAATAAACTTCTGAGCATATGTTTTTGGGAGCAACAGTAACATTCATCACTGCAATGTGACATATAAATAAGCACTACTGGACATTGTACATGCCTTCAGAGGGCAGAGCTGGACTGGAAGGTGTATGCCAAAAGGCTGTGGTCATCTGCCTTGCCCTTACTGGGCTTTTTTCTTCTTTGCCTTGTTTCAGTAATCAAAACGGTTGTTGAAGTGACCTACAAAATTTGCCCCGTACATGTGAAAAACACACAATGTTACAAAACTTTTTTAGTGAAACATTTCCTGTTTGGGGCTTTGGCTTGACAAACAGTAGATGTAAGGCATAAACCATTCCTTTTCTCTCTTCATCTCAGTTGCTCTGTCTTTCAGCAGGGAGCTCCATCAAGGCCTTCGTCCAAAGAACCGGTCTGGCAGATGTGACGTACCAATGCTTCCTGCTCCTGTGAGTCCCCTTCTGTTGTTTTTGCAAAATTCCTGTATTTGAATGGTTTTGTTTCGGCAGAGGTGGTTTTTTTGTGTGTTGGGTTTTGTTTTGGGTTTTTTTGTTTCTCCTTTTTTTTCGAGGTGGCTTTGGTAGAAATGAAGAGGGAATGGCTTCAGGAAGGGCTTCAGGATTTGACTTGTCCCTTGCTCTCTCTGTGCAAGATCAGAGGCTTACAAAGACTAAAGGCAGTACAATAGATTTAAAGTGCGATCATATTCTGTCTTAGTTGGGTAAACACATTCTGATTCAATGAGAGCTTTGTCTGAACAAGGACAGAAAAGTTGAGCCTTGAACAAAGAAATAATTTATATAAGTCTTAAAGAATATTTAATGTGGAACATTAATTATAAAAAAGAGGGTATATATTTTGATGTCCTGCCTTTAACAGACAGATCATCTAGTGTCTCCTTGGCCTGAGGGAGGACCATCAGCTTGCTAATTACAGATGTATATCAATCCAGTGAGAGTATCCTCCCATTATACCAATACCTCTTTAAAGAAACAGGTGTTGTAGATGAAAAAGAGAAAAATATGTTTAAAACTGAAATGATATGATATATCTACCTTTATTGCTTTGATTAATACTTGAATTTTCTGTTGATCAATATTGCTGAACACAAGAAAAGATAGTTATTAAGTAAATAGAGTAAGAATCATAAATTTCTGAGTGCCAGCTGTTTGTTATGTAAACAGAATTGTTACAACAATATTACTATGTGTACATGTAAAAATCCTTGAAGTTCCTTGCACCAAAGCAGTATTTCTTTGAAAATAAGTGGCTTTCCTAAGGTAGCCTTTCTGTTCTGTACCTGTACGTCCTTCCACCCTCTTGGACCATGTGAAAGGAGTCCTCTGCAAACTGTTCATAGCTCCTATGAGAGGCCAATTGGGTGGCTCTGCAGATAAGAGGCAGCAGACACAGTGGGAGCTTCTACAACAGTGAAAATGAAAAAATGAAAAAAAACCCAACATGCAGCATGCTCCAGTGCTCAACAACAGCTCGTGCTATGAACTGAAACGAAAATAAAGGTGAAGCTACTACGTGTTGTCACAATACCAACAATGCATATGTTTATTTTAAGACTGACTCTTAGTTTCTTATGGCAAAATACATCTGTGCATCAGCAATGGGTCCTACTTGAAAAGTGAGATTCATTCATATCTGACCTTGGTTTGAATTTTACTCACTGTCCTCATTAGGAAAATGAAGCCCAGCATCATTCACCCTTCTGTCTTCCCCAAAGCACAGGCATTTGAAGCTGCATCTAGGCCTGGACTCTCTGCCCTGGTTGCATGCTCTGCATATGTGTATGGTGTGTGAGAGAGCAGAGAATGCATTTGAGAATAAACTGCATTAACTCTCAAAGAGAGATTTTAAAGTTTTAATATTATGGTTGTCTAGGTTGATCTAGTATCTGGTCATTGAATTGTATCATTGCAAGAAACATGAGAACAGCAGCATGACCATGAGGTATATTGTATTACAGAATGAGGTTACACAGCACCAAAGCACCACCATATTTCAGTAACAAATGCAGCTTCTGGGGAGTTTTGTTATCATTGCATAAGCTTCACTGCTCCCTAGAAGATGACACTGATTCAGACAGAAAACACTAATTCAGTTCTTGCCAGCAGAGCCAATTGTCTCTTTGATTACATTAGACTGACAACTGGTTTTCAATGTCATTGTCAGCCGCAACTTCTCATACATGGTGCAGTGGAGCATGAACTGGGCTTCCTTTATTTAATTATTTCTGCCCATTTCTGTATTTGTGAATAACGCAAATGTGAGGCCTCCTATCTAGTAGATAGAAAAATGTCAGATGTTTAGATTACAAAACTCAGGCTTCAGCAGTGGTGCCCGGCATCCTTTTTAAAGGCAGATCCTGAATGTGTGTGTCACTCCAAAGAATGAATTTGAAACTATCATTTTTGTGTGTGTCTGTTGTCTAGAAGTGACCTAGGATTTTCTTGATTGAGTAATTGTTGCATGAAATAATTTGATGAATATCTATAAATTTTTTCCTAATTAAGTTGTAATTGGAAGACTGTATATGAGCTGCCCATTGCAGGCACTTGCTATTTAAAATTTGCCTTGCGTTGGTTGGTGTTGTTTGGGCATGCAAGCCTTGTGGTCCATTCTGTGCCCGGGTCTGGATGAGCATGTAGCTCAGAGGATGTCTCTCCAGTGCAATGGAGGTCTGACTGTGGCCGGTGCTGGCACTCCTGCACTAAGCTAATGCAGCCATAGTGGTGGTGAGGGTATGGCAATGCAAACCCCAGGGTGTGGGAACTGTCACCCGGCAGGCAGGGTATGAAGGTGGGCTTCAGCCTGTGCTCGTGTCGACCAGCACATGCAGCGTGCGGCGATGTCGGTGAAATCAAACCCCACCTAGTCCAGCCAGCTGTGCTGTTTAACAGGGAGCGTTGCGCTTTCCGGTGTGTCCCAACAGTGATGGGCTGACACCGGTTTCCTCCTTTATAAGTAGACTGTGGACAGCTGAGATACAGGCTGGTCACAAGCTGTCCATAGTGCAGAAAACATCATGTTCTCTGCATTTTTGCCCAGGCTGTGGTTTGTTGTGTTATCTGGAGCACAGGACTCCCAATGCAACTCTGAGTGCTGTGCTTACATGCCTGCGTTTAAAACCACCGGAGATGATCAGCCTCTTCCCCTCCCCTCTGCCTCCCTCACATGTACCGTCCCATGAAAGGGGGATTAAGGAACCAGGAGGTTGCTGTGGGGGTTCAGGAGCATGCTGCAGAGATGTTACTCTTCTGTGCAAGTTTTTCCTGTACCCTGCTGGTCCTTGCTGTTCCCTCTCAGCAGAAAAGGGATAAAGTGTGGGGGCAGTATTTTTACTTCTTAAAAATCATTTTATCTAGCTTTTCTTGAATAGAGTTAGGAAAACTTTTTCTTTTCCTTTAATGTTTTCTTCTCTGTTAAGGTTATAAATGTACTTTAAAAAAAAAAAAAGCTGAAATTTTTCATCAGATCTTGTTTCTGAGGAGCTGTGGGCTTAAGAAAACCAAGAGACTGACAATAAAATCAAGAGAGGTATCAGTAATGAAGGTTGCTCTGCCAAATAATATGCTGTTAAAACAGTATTTTTGCATTAGTTTTATATACATTTATTAAAAATACCCCAGAATATCTTAGAAGAGTAGGTAGTCAAGGAGGAAACTCCACAATCTCACAGTAGCTCTGTGAAATGTAGCCCCATGCTGCCAACTCTCTGTGATTCTTCCATGCCTGCAGAATAAGAGATTTATGTTCTTCATAAACATGTATCCTTCTATTTCTGAATTCTCTTCTACTGCTCCCATTGCCCAAAAGCCAAACAAAGCTAACCTCCTCCAGGTCCCAGAGTGAAAAAATGCAAACACACTGCATTTAAAAGTAGATTTAGCAACTCCAAAGTGGGCGATTTGGCTCCACCCATCAAACCTGAGTTCTCTGATCTAAAGTCAGATGGGTGCTACTCCTAGCGAGATGTGTGCCAAATCTAATTAAGCTTTGCATAATGTGCATCTTGGGTGATTTGATTTATTAGCTTTGTTTGAAGAAAGTAATAATAAGAAAAGAAAATGGCTTTGGTAATAAGCTGTTTGAATTCCCTGTGCAAGCAGGCACAGTCCCTCCTGGATCTCTCTGAAATGCTCTTGGGGTGCGCAGGCTACCTATCAACAGACTGATGCAATGCTGGGAGCCGGTACAAAGAGGGTGTTGGGTCTGGGGTCCTACCTCCATTGCTCTCCTGGCTTTTGGCTCGGCATAGGTATTCAAGTACTCCCCACTGTGTATAATGACTTCCATTCTCACAACCACCATAAAACCCAGGAAATTATCATTTATCTCCATTTATACCAATGGAACCTAGCGCACAGATTGACTAGAGATGGTTGTAGTGTAGTGCAGCAGAGATACCTGCATTAGCACTAGACACTGGGGTTGGCAACTGGAAAAATCATCCCAGATCCCATGCTAGTGCAGCAAGGTTGCTTTTGATACCTAAAAAATAGCTCTTATGTATCTCTCTGTTAATTTTAAGTGTGCAGTGCAGACATTTCCTGTGGCCTAGGTCCTCAACACCTCAAGTCCTATTGATTCTGGTGGGCCAAGTTATGGTGGTTGGCCATGGTGCTGCCTCATATCTTGTAGCATTCCTGAAGCTGGATTCTCATTTGCCAACCTAATACTGGCCTATCTTTCTTGTCTTTGATGTCTTGTGCCCTGTGGGTTACAGAGGACAATTTCCTGCAGGGCTCCTGATAAGGCTAGCTCTTATTCTGGCAAGGTTCCTCTTTCTCCTCCATCCCCTAAAGCACCAACTCATAGGTCTATTGCAGCATGACCCAAGATGAATCTGTATTTGTAAACACCAATGTTTTGGTGGTTATCACACAGCATGGAGAGATTTACTGGAAAGTGGCACACACCGAAAATTTATAGATACTGCTAGACTGGCTGCAATAACTGCCCTGGGATCAGCTGGAAAAGCAATTGCCTTGGGGTCAGATCAACAGTGATATTTCAGCATATAACTTCTGGTAATTTGAATGTGAATAAGGGGCAATAGGTCTGGGGACCTGGATATTAGGACCTCTTTTCCCAATCGTACTCCTTAGCTGCAGCAGTCACAAAAACATGACCAAGCACTGAGCATCTGCAACTTCTAGTCAGTGGCTGTTAATTATTTCCGGGGAAAATGTCTGAAACTTTTACTTCGGATTTACAGTGAAAACAAGAGCCTTGAGGACCAGCAATTCACAGTGCTGTCGTGTTATCCTGGGGTAGAATAATCAATTTAAGACATCTTATTCTAGGAATGTTCCTATTAAAGCATGAAGGGAAGAGTTGTATGTTTATCTTCACTCTTTTGGGGATGATCTCTTCTAAAAACTTTCAAAGATTATTGCTGTTTACAATTTGGAAAGTGGGAAGTAGGTGTAGGATCAGATTTGCTCTTAGTTGGTCACAGAATCTCGTGCTATTTTATATGGATATTGGAGATTATTAGGATACACAGCCTGTGTGTAAGTGCTAATCTGTCTCTTTAACAACGTTATTTCGTGCTACTGAAACTAGGCAAATGATACAAACATATGTCTGCATGATTTGATGAAACACTATTTTGGGTTTTTTTGGATTTATGTTAAACACATTTGAAAAATCATTTATTTTGGAGAATATTCAGAGAGTAAAATGATTAAATGCAAATAATTTTTGCAGTTTAGTTCTTTCTGTTAGAAAAATTAGACATGATTATTCTGAAAAATCAAGCTTAGAAATGTTTTATTAGCTTTATTGAGAATAACTTATTTTCTTTTTATTGCTAAAAGAAAAATCCATTTTCTTTCCTCTGGAATAATAGAAGAGTGAAGGAAAATACATGGATTACCAACAATTTTAAGTGAGTTAAAATTAACACAAATTTAAGTGAGTTCCCCCAAGATGCTCCCCACATTTTTAATCGTGATACTTGCTTTGTTGGGGTGTTCTGGGTTTTTACTTTTTTGATCAAACATACAGCTGAACCTTGTGGCAGAAACACTCACCTAAAATACTGATATTAAGCAAATATCAGTAAATGTCCAAAAAACATTGAATACATACACTTTCTTACCAGAAAACTGTTCATAGCGTTTCACTAGAGCCAGCAGCAGAAACAAGCTATGCAGCCTGTTGTGTGTAATCAACATGGTTTGAATTTTTAATATTAAAATATTCAAAATTTACTTACAGACCTTTAATACCTCCCAGAACTTATCTGGCAATTAATTTCAAATGCCATATCAGGGGGAGGGGGAAATTAATATGTTTTGCCAGTAATTTTTTTGTCAGAGACGGATGTGAAATGGTTCATTATGAAAACTTCCCATTTCTGTGCAGCTAGATATGAAATGAAAGTTTGAAGAAGAAATGAAAAAGGTATTTATGCTTTCCATGGTATCACTACTTTGTGACAGTGGCCATTTATCCACTCCAGCTGCACAATGACTCTGGCATATGGGCGAAAATCGCAGAGGGAGCTTTGGGGAAGTGCGAAAGTTTTCTGCAGTTGTGGTGATGAGCAGAAGGGTCTCACAATACCTGTCGTTGCAGTTATGGACCCTCCTTTGTCCTTAGAAAACACAGCAACAAGGTGAAAGCTCCTGTCCTCATCTCCTTGATTTAACCTGAAGACAGACTGGGATTTTCAAAGGCACCTGAGAGCACGACTGCTCCACTCCCATTGAATTTTAATGGGTTTTGAATGCTTGACTCCTTCAGGCTTCTCTGAAAACCTCAGCTTAGGTTCATCTGCCTGCTTTGGGGCTTGACTTAACGAGGTGTAACCCAAGGGGCAAAAGCTCTTTCATGCAAGTCAGGCGCTCTCTTCCAAAAGCTGCATGTATGGCAGGAAACTGCAGCGTTCGTGTGTGCGGAGAGGGGGCCTATGGAGGGGCCAAGGGAAGATGAGTTTATTTTTAAACTGGATTGACTCAGTTACAGACACAATGCAGCATACCGCCTCTGCTGACTCTGCAGACTGTTCTGTGCTGGGCTCCGTCTGACAGTGACTCAGAGGCAGCAAGAGCGCGATTACAGCTCCTGGCTCAAACATTGAGTCTGTTGGGAGGAGGAAAATAATTCATTAATTTATTTGGGACACTGGATGGTTTCCTTGCTGTCTGCAACAACAGGGTGTGAGCAGCCCCAGCTCCAGCTGCTGGCAGACGGGTTTTGCAAAAGCAAATGTTCCCTCCCCAGCACCCGCCAGCCGGAGTGGCACGGCAGCGAACACACCGGGCTGAGCCTCCTGCGCCAATGTCCGCGGCCAGCAGAGCCAGCAGAGGGGCTCAGGGGAGCTCGTAATTAAATTCTCACAATGCTCATGTGTTTGGTAGTTAGTGTTTTTGGTTTTTTTTTTTTCCAAAGCCTGCTAGGGGAATTTTCCATAGCACTGTCTTTTCATTCTCACTGGAAACGATAGGACTTAAGTGTTAGTGCCTTTTGGTAGGGCAGGGACTTGCTTAGGAGCAGGAAGGGAAACCAGGTAGTAACATCATGCTTAAGGGGTTTACCAGCCTTGTACCGAGCTGGTGAAAGTTGGTGTGGCCAATGGATATGTCCCTGAGACTACCTATTAACTGATGAGTCAAATACCCTCAGAAACTTGTAGGTCTACGTTCCTTCTCCTGCTAGTGCAAATCAGGAGCAGCTCCATTAAAGGACACGCTTTGGGAGTATTGCAGAGTGGTGCAGGTGACAAAAGAAAAGCTTACTATTATTTTTTCCAATGAGTAAGTTTCCCCAAGTACCACAGTGTCAAGTGTAATCAAATACTAAAATAATTTAAAAATTCCATTTATGGTAATTGCATTTCACAAAGATGATCCTCCATCCTGACAATAGTTTAATCTTTGCACTTCACCTCACTTTCAGGGAGCTGCATGGCTGTGAGTGCAATGCCACAGGAGGAAGGTCCACCCTACAGTTCTGTATATGCAACTGCAGAAGCAGCATTTCATTTCCTTATTTTGTGAGATGCAATTACCATAAATTGCAAATCTACCAACATATACATTACTTGAAAGTAAATGTTACAGGGTCACTATCCTGACTGGGAATTTTGTGTACTTCCATAATATAAATATTTAGTAGTAATAACAGTAACAATAAATTAGTCTGCTGTTTGGTTTCTAAATGTTTGCACCAATAAAAACCTGTAAAATCTGCATTCCTGTGCACTGCAAGGACTAAATATGAAATACGCATTCCAAGCATTATACTTCTAAGTTAACAAATGATGCTTAGCTCGGGTATTAGGAGACATTATTTCCAAAGACGTCTATGGAGTTCATTTTGCCATCAGTCTTAATCTCTGCAGGATGTGGTAAAGAAGGTTAGTTTTGGCAGTTTAATGCTTCCAAAGAAAAATATTTTGCAAAATCTATTGCAAACAGGCAAGTTTTTAAACCATTTTATTTACCAAAGACAGTATTTTCAAGCACAGTTGATCTTGATGTGATTGATGTGTGCCCATTACAACACAGAGACTCTTTTCAAAGCACTCAGTAGCCCCAGATCAGAATAGCAGTTTGGGTCTTGTGTTAATATTTTGGATATGATTGTGAATGAAGCACTGCAGCGTTGTGTTACAGCGGGAAAACCAGCCAACAGAAAATGCAGATACAAAGATGTGTGTTGGCTCCAAAGTCCATTTTTTAAGCTTGATTTCAAGAAGTACTAAATGGAAAATTACTTCAGGGCTATGTATTTTAAATATCAAGTAGGAATTTTTAAAAGCATCTGAGTAACTTCTGAACATAATCCCACTCACTTTTAAATGAGAATGGTCGTGAGAATTTTTAGGACACTCTTCAAATCTACCTTAGGAGGAGGTCAAAATAACTTATTTTCATATCGTAAGGAGTAAGATGTTAAATGTTAAGAAGCTAGCATGATGGATCAGTGGTAATTGCTCCCATTAAGTGGATGATTTTTAGCATCTAAGCGAAGAATTGGATTCTGTTAGCTCGTTGTTCAGTGGACCTACTTGTGGAATAAGCTTTTACTAAATGCAGGTTCAAATCCTGGTTTTAATTTGTGAGTCAACTTGAATGGAGCTTGTGAGAGGCATTTGCACTACTGCAGGTGGCTGAAGCACCGAGTCTCTCTCTGGTCTGCAACTATATTGAAGTTTCACCAGCTTATTCCACAGCTGATTTTTTTGGGTCTGAAACATGGCAAAAACATAAACACAACCTACCATCTCATCGTTACTTGTCTTGGACAAGAATTACATAATTGCACTTTTTGCTAGGAGGAACTATTTTGAAGTGATAATGGTTTTCCTAAAGAGATGCTGTGAAGATATGCATCAAATATTTATTTCCATGAAAATATCTATTCTCAGCCATGAGATGAACACCACCTTCATTTATTAAATCCGAAAATGTCTTAATAATATGATTGACTAATGAGTTGTATGACCCTGCAAAGGGAAGATGGCACCTACTCCCCGACTACTCTGTAATTAGAATCTGGGATGAGGGATTTGATCTTGCAGTCATGCAAAGGGAATTTTGTGTGTGTAATGAAGGTGGAGCAGAAATGAGAATGATTTAAGTTAGCAGTAGGATGGCATTTTGTCTTTTTTAAACTATAAACTGGAATTTAACATATCTAACCATAGACCCCAAACCTGTAAATGGATACATGACTGGTGCAGTGCATGAGCGTGGGTTTCCAATGACACCCAGTGATTTTTTCAAAAAAACAGTCTTATTGGTATAGATTAATTTGCATTATTCACACTTTAATCATGGCACTTGTTCATATCTCAGAAAATCCATATATTTCATAGGTGAGAAAAACCAGTGAGTCCCTCCACCCTTCATTGACAGTGACCATGACTTCTCTGTCCTTTAAAAACTAGTTACTTCAGATGATTTTTGCTATTCTCTGAAGTCTAACTACGTGACACGATCTGTCCTAGGAAGGTGACAATCTTGCAAGTGAGATATCCATGTGTCTGACAATAATTAATCACAGTTCCACTTCCTAAAATGAAGTTCTGACTGCTGGCACATTGAAACAATTTCTGTGATATTGCCTTCAAATAGATATGTCCTACTATTTATGATTGTTAAGGAGAAGTTCAAAACCCCACTGGAAAAAACATAAAAATCTCCCACAGTTTTGAATGAGTTTTCCTCTAGATTGGTGATTTTCAACCTCTTCCAATGGGCTGGATGCACTTCTTTATAAAATATTTAAGCTTTCTCATTATAGGCTTGCATTTTTGAAGTTATCGATCCAAGTCCCTGCACTCTTTCAGGTCTATAGACCAGAAGCTGAAAATCACTGGTTGGGACAGCTCATCTGTAGAGCTTTCTAGTCTTGCACACTGTATTTTCACCATTCACCCATTCATGGATGCCAGGGGTTTGAAAACCTGATGAACTTTAGTGACTTTATTAGTGGGATCCAAGCTAGCTCACAGGTCTTTGGCACTCAAGTTAGGAGGAAGCACCGTATTTCACTTTTGTTTCATAGCAAGAGAACTGTTTTCATTTCCAAAGATCTGTATCAAGGAAATTGTCTTCCAAAAAGCACTGTTCATTACTGCAGCCACCCGGAAAATGTACACCATTTAAGGTAAAGCCACAGCTCAGCAAAAACTAAAGAAATCATGAGAATTATTGCCTAAATTGAATTTTAAATGAGATGAAAAATTGATTTTTTTTTTTTTAATTCACTGCAGTGCCTTGGACCATACCTTGACCTGTATTAATTGGTGGTTTTGTTTCTCCTGGACAATTTTAAATTTAGGAAAACAATTAGACCTGGTTAAAAAAAAGAAATCTAAAATATTTTCGTCAATTGAAAAGTTATGGAAAAGTTAAAAGAAATGTTTGGTTTGACCCAAAGTAAAACAGTTTCTTTATTTTTGAACATTTAACACTTACTTATGTGAAATTGAAAGAAATATAAGAATGAACAACTGCTCAGAAAACAAATAAATTTTAGTAAAAGCTGAAATGAGAAGTTCTAGTTTTCAGGGAAGTATTTCTGTTTGTTTTGGTCTCTGAAAGGAACGCTTGACTGAAACTGGCACAAAGACACAGTGATTCAAGTCTGCTGAATTTGCAGTTTTAGTCTGAATACTGTGGAGAATTTTTCTCGCTGTTGGAGAGCCATAGAAAGCTCAGTAACGTTTTCATGTATGTTCATGCAAACACTTTATCACTTTATTTTTGCTTGTCCCCCCAGATAGAATACTTTCACTACCTTACCAAACCAACATCATTTACACATCAAAACAATAATTCATTTTCAGATTCAGCCCTTCATTAAAAAGATAAGTAGGGCTTAATTGGTATCTAGTGCCTGTGTAGCTATTCTGTACTAGAGCAGAGTTAAGTGGGGTTTCTCAGACAAGGGCCTTGGGCAAGCCCTCTGTCTGGGATGAATTTCTCCCCAATTAAACTCATTTGTTTTCACATTCACATAATGGCACCTGAGATATGGAATGTCTCAACCACTTCCTTCAGCTTTTTTCTGAGGGTGGGGAATTGTTTAAATCTGAGCTGCAAACTCATTACTGTAGAATATACCGTGCAAATAAATGTCCAATGTGCTGGAGGATTATCTGATTAAAGAGGTTAAATTATCCTCTTATTACTTTAATAGTTTATCTTTTCTGAGGTTCGGGTAGAATGATGTTTTATTGAAGATATGCCAAGAGGTGGAGTTCTGCCTTGGATTATGTTTAGGATAGAAGCTGAGTTTGAAGCTGAATCAGAGGTGCCAAAGCTTATGACCTGTTCATGCCTGAGTGGGGTTAGGGTGGTGGGAATTGTGGAAGATTTGCCATCTCAAAGATTGTGAGAAATACTCCCATTGCAAAGAGCTCTGCTGCACCTGAGTTGGAACTGGTCGGACTCGGAGAAAGGAGCCCAGACAGTTTAGAACAAAATTCAAAGAGTTTTTGCTAAGCAAAACCTACCTACTAAGCTATCCCACTGCATTGCCTAGAACCAAGCAAAAAACTGCTCTGTCATCTTATCTGAAATTTTTAACCTTTATCTTTTCCATATTTTAGATTCCTGTAATTAAAACTGAAGGGAAGAGAAATCGGGCTGATCTACACTGAAACGGCTATAAATTCTCTCAGTCTGATCTGTGGACGTTTAGGGCCAAACTTTTAAAGGCCCTTGAATGCCTAACGGTGTAAATAGATGCCCACAGGCATTATCGTCCCATTAGAAGCACAATATTTTTGGAAATCCCAGGGAGAGACTGGGGTAGAAATCAAATATCTTTTCAAGGTCTTTATTCTGCATTTACTTTTGAGCAGCTGTCTCCTTGCTGAGAGAGGCAGCATCCTCTGTGAAAGCAAAGGATGACAGATCCTGGTCTTGCCTCTGTTATTGCCTTTCTCTGAAGGTCTGTTTCAGATTAGGCACAAAGTCCATCTTTGGGGATCGTCTGCTCTGTGGGAATGCAGACCAGCACCCGGGCACAGGCTAAACCAAGCCTGGAGCATGCCGAGGGGAGGGGAGGAACTTCAACCTGCATTATCCCTTCGCAAGGGTCCAAAAACACGGCTCCCATGTATATGGGTGGGGACGGCAGCTCCTGCTGTCGTGCTGGGGGTTGCATAGACCTCAGGGACGCCAGGAACATCACCCAAGCCCCTCTAGTATCTGCTCAGTTTTCTTTCACCACAAAACCAAAAAGGATAATACTGAGTCATGTTTGTATTGTGCTTTAAGACTTCAGTTTGGAAAAAAATTATAGAAGGATTTATAGTATTATTCTCATGAATAAATATCTTGATCAGACTCATGATCTTCTTGTCCTCTTCCGTTGAAATCCTGCACATCAGGAAGTGTAATACA
The DNA here is from genome assembly GCF_000699105.1 of Pygoscelis adeliae. NCBI lineage: Eukaryota > Metazoa > Chordata > Aves > Sphenisciformes > Spheniscidae > Pygoscelis > Pygoscelis adeliae. The sequence continues at coordinate 4,871,596 of NW_008825076.1, forward strand.
TGCCTCTGTTCCATGAGGACAAAGATCTCCAGATAGAATGAGAGAAATAATTAGATATACTCTAATACTGTGTCAAGCAGTTAATCTTTCTTCCAGTTTGGCATTCCTCTGCATGTTAATGACCACAAGAATTAGAGATGGAAATATCTAATGTTGCAAGAGCAGTTACATGGGTAGCTATGGAAAATCATCTCTGTCTCCATCTGGCATCAGTAACAAGCAAAGAGGACGCAACACAGCAGAAACTGAGCCTGCAGCTTCTGCGATCAGAGCAAATAAACAGTAATATTTTCTGTATACCTTTGAAATGCCCTGGTTGCACAGAGAACAATGCGTGTTTAAAACCGTGGTGCTGGATTTGTATGGTCTAAATCTGTGTTCCAGCAAACTGAATCAGGTGTGGTGTCTTTTCTGTAGTGTTGCATCTATAGTGGCTGCAACTTAATGTATTACAACAAACTGCACCTTAAAAAAAAAAAATTTAAAAAGAGCAACCATGCAGGGAAGAAGCAGCATCTGCATTTGCTTTACTGGATCTCTTTGTCAGGCATTGTGATCAGGCTGACAGTTAGCCCTGAGGAAAGTTATAAATTCTGTGCTGAATTGCGGTACAATCTTTCACCATGGCATTTCTGCCCTCTGGCCACGCTCTGGTTATCCATAATTGTGGCAGATAATGGTTTTTTATGGCTGGAAACATTCTTTGCAGGCACAGGGACAATAACCAGAGCTGAAAATGTAATTAAAGTGAATGGATGAACTTTCTTAAAGAAACAGTGTAGATTATTACTGGAGCTTAACACCTAAAAAGCCCGAGGCAAAATGGCAGCATCTGAAAAAACTTGTATAAATTTTAAATGTAGGGCAGGTTTGAAGGTGGATATTAGATTACAGAAGGAAAACTGAGACATTTGATGTAACAGATAACTAAGGGCTTAGATCATCTCCAGAAATATAAACTAATGTAACACATCTTTCTCTGTCAGTTGGAATATGTTGTTTGTGTTCAGCGGCACCTTGTTTTCGTGAATCTGTGGAGAAGTTTGTTGCAGATTTTGTCCACTTATGCAGCTGTAAAAGCATCTTCCTTAAATAATTAGAGTAGGAAAGAGATGGTGTGTCTTCTAGTTATAATACCTATTTCTTATCATGGAGTGCAACAGAATTTATTTTTTTTTTCTGCATAGCACCGTTAAGGATCTGGAAATCAGGTTTTTATTGAACAGTTCCGTAAAGGCACAAATGAATAGATAATAGCAGACCTCTATTTATTACAGCACTTCTGCCGCAACTCTGAAAGCCAAATGAATCATAGCACAACATTATCTATTTCTGTTCTACTCTCCTCTTGGGGCGACGTTAGTTATCTGCAGGTAGTTCCTTTTCCCAGGTGGAAATGTTTTCTCACAAGGCTGAAAGCTTCCTAAGTTCTGAAGAATGTCATCATTCTCCTATATCTGCTGAAAACCAAATTGATGCATTAGTTATTATTAACAAGGAGTTAATGCTTCTGATAGTATTAATATAATCATTCATGAGTTGATACTTAATGGCCAGTCTAAATATGCACAACTTTGGCTTGGCTCCTATATTTTCTCCTGTCCTGCATGCAGTGACATTGCTGGTCTGGAGCTGGAGAGCCTTCGCTGTTTTGGGGCCAGCAAGGCAATATATGTGTGCCGGCTCTTTTCATTGCAGGGATTAGCTGTATGGCCTTCTGAGATTACATTTCTGGACTGCTCTCAGTTTGCATGCGTGAAAACTGGTTGCAAAATTTAGAAGCAACTTGATTTTTTCCCTCTTCTATTTTTAGTATGCAGCTTTATTCCCACAGAAACATTCCCTCAGACACACCGGGATAGTAGAAGTACAGGTAACGTGCAGCCTGTCATGGCACAGGTGCAACAGCTGACTTCCCCACTGACTGCAAATTAAGACAGCTTTCTGTGTGGGATAAAATGAGAACTGGCAAAGCTGCTTTTTTGTATTTTAAATAAGCTTCACAGTTAAGGATAAATTATGCTAATCTAGAACCACAAACAATACAGGCATCTGTTTTTTGCACACTTTGTACCTGGTGAGTGAGTTTGGTCTTTGAGTTACGGGCTTATATGATCAAGCTGAATTTTGAAGCCATGTGCATGTATTCAGTTTTTCTCAGCAAATTATTTTCTGTTTGAGTTCATTGTGAAAAGGCGGGTCTTGTGAAAAGCATCATGGACCAAAGAGATAGCTGGGGACAGTCTCACCAGAACAAGTGAAAACCACAATGTGACGGAAGGGGCATAGGAAAGAGACCTTAAAAAGATTATTTGAAGCTCTGCTAGAACATGTTCTTGGCAGAAACCTCTGCCCAGTTCTATTTCCTGGTTACCAGCACAACAGACCTGCATCACGAGGTACGCTTTCTTTCCTGAAGAACAAAAAAGAATATGTCTGCATGATAAACAAGAATTAATGTTTCATAACACATTCAACTCTTGGTGGACCTTTTCCCTCTTACAGTGCCACCCCTCTTTGCGAATAGCACTGAAAAGCCACGTGGGATTACAGGTTTTGGGTGTTACTAGTGCCATACACTTGTATATCTGAGTCAATGGCAACAGCCTGGGTATAGAATTGGCTGCATGCGGCCAAATTTAATCACTGAGCTATTCAGCACAGTGAGAGGGGTGTTAGTGGAAGCAGAATCTGGCCCCATGCCCTTTCCCAGCGCACAGCAAACTTTTCTGCCGCTTGCCGTGGTGGTTTGGGCTGCCAGGAGGCTTGTCACATGTCAGGGAGTCTGTGAAAGATCCCGTGTATTTTGAATTTATTTATTTATTTTTCCTAGCCTTCAGGTGAAAGATGATCTCAGGTACTTTTCCTCTCGCTGTGTTTCAATGATATAATGAAGAGGGAAAATTAGTCAGAGAAAGGAGATCCCCACAAACTGAAGTCTGAATTTGGTAGAAGAAAAATACTATAACAACAGCTGAGCCCAAAGAAAGTGGTAGGAAAGCTCACTTTCATTTTCATCTAGTGGCTTTCCTATTATTGGTGCTCTGATCCACCCACGCAAAACGCAGGATCAGGAATTTGGGCTTGGTAGAAGGTTCTCTGGGATTTAGCTGCTGCTTCTTGTAACTCAGAATTTTTTCTTCTTTAAAAAGAAGGTAAGAAAAGGGAAAAGTCAGCTAAGATACTGCCCAAAAAATCTCTCTCCTTTTTCTGTATTAGTACAGTCAACTTCTACATAGCGATTCACATTATGGCATAAATATCATTGACATGATCCCACCTGACAAGATCATGTGATATGACATATGAAACTTAAAGAAAAGTATCTTTTAGATCAGATGTCCTCCATCAATTTCAATTTCAGAGTAATATAGCTTAAAGAATTTGGCATACGGAAGAAATTCTGGTGTTTGTCTAGAGTAAATAACTTCATGTATTATAGCTATTGCTCAGGGTAGGGATCAGAAAATTCATTAAAAAATTTGTAACTTTTCAATGGGGAATTATAAGAAACATGATTTTTTTCTGTTTAATTTTTCTTACTAAATGCAAACGAATGCAACAGACACACCAGAACAAGCGAAATGCTGAGCAGAACATTTCTCTCAATTAACCATGCCATTTATCTACACGTATAGCGTGTTGCCACATGTTTTTGATTAATACAAACACACAGCTTTTGGTATGAATTTCTGTGCGTATGAATGTACTGTATAAATCCACTTAGCTCATGAGAAAAAAAAAAAACCAGCTTCAATATTAAGAAGACAGGAAAATGACATAATACCTGTCCAACATTGCTGAGGCTAGAGAATATTTATGCAGCATCTGTACATATGTGTTTGTCTTTCAGGATAAGGTCAACTGTACTCGATAGTGTATTGCAAACAACAACAGTCTGTTATCAGGAATGAGAGTGGAAAACAAAAACAATCAATTGTCTTCAGGAGCTGGGAAAACTTTGGTTTAGAGGAATGGACTAATAAGGACAATACTAATGGACAATACTAATACTCTTCCTGGCTATTTTTGTGTGTGCTTGCTAGGTTCTTTTATTGTAGTTTCTAAGTGGGCAACCTTAATTAGTCACACAAGGGTTTGGATGTAAAGAGCTTATTCCCATCTGCTGATGAGAACCAAGACTCATAAGTATAAACTCAGAGTAACTACATTTTTAAGTATTCTTTTAAAATCTCTTCATACGCGCTAAAGGTAACTTTGCCCTTTATTCAAAAGTTTGTTCTCTTTTTGGCCACTTTTCCCACTGACAGCCTCCAGTTGGCTCCCTGCCCTGACAGCACTCTAGGTTTTACTCATGTCTGGGGCTGTGTTTATTCGCAAAGGTAGATCTTTTGACTGAAAATCTCTATTTATCTGTAAAATTTTCTCTTTTTTGAATGGTGTCTTCCAGTGCTAATGAACTAATTTCTGCAAGAAATATTTTTTTTTGAAAGATGTCCTACTAGTTTTTCTTTCATTTTTGCTCTGATAATAGTAATCTGCTGACAAATGAACTAACCCCCACGCTGCACACACACTTTACAAAAACATACAACAAACATCTACCTGCAAGTTTATCTTTACAAAAGAATTAAGGTTCATGGACTCTGTAGCTATGGTGAGGGGTGTGTGCGGTGGATGTTTCCTGCTGTGATGGGAATGGCAGAGTCTTTCCCACCATTACACAAATGCCCAGCAGCACAAATGTCGAGGTGTGAAAAACCCCAGTCTGGCAAGGAAAAGACCACACTGGAATGGTGAAACCACTGAAACAACAGTATTGCCTGCTGCTCCCATTTATTTTTTCATCTTTTCCAAAGCTGCTCCTCCAACGAGGAGCCTATCTGATGGACAAGGGTGGGAAGCAGAGAGTGATTTTGTTGGGGGAGTTCAGGGCAGCTCAGCAGTCCCGATGACAAGTGTTGCTGAGGTGAATCGTGTGCAGTGTCGTCGAAATGGCGATCTGCCACCTGTGGGCTCACCACAACTCGACACTACATGCATGGCTGGGAGCACCCTTTCTGCTGAGGCTGCTGCTGCTATTCTGCTCTTTCAGCCTGAGGAAATGCACCATGAAGCTGCCAAAATTGACTGACAGACAAAGGGAATAATAATGAAATTAATGGAAAGGAAAAGAATCCTAACAGGTACAAAATAAGCCCTTCTGAAAACCAAGTTATCAATGGGTTACAGGCTGCACTGCTATAGAGGCAGTGATGCATGATACAGTAGAGATGCTTAAAAAGATATATGGTTATGAACATAGGCATTAACAACAAGTGGAATATAAACCCTTCATTTAGCTTGGGGTAAAGAAAGAAACAAAACTCTTTCTTGATGTCATGTCACGAGAGATCATGTCTGATTCTGATGTGCTGCAAAAGAAACTTTGCATGTGATAGAGCCCACAGTTCCTCCATGTCCTTCGTGCCTTTTAGGCACAGAGAGGGCCAGACAGTTGAATTTAGTACGTTGCCATGATGATGCTAGACAAGTATGGAGAGAGGGGAAAGTTCTTTTGCTCCGGGCAGCTAGAAAGAAAACACAACTCTTTTACAGATTGGACTCACAGTTGCTCTGTGGGAGGCAGCTGGATGATGGCTCAGACAAGCATTATTTGTGCAAAGAGCCCAGGAGATTGGTTCAGGGCTCTTGATGGACCATAGATGAGACCACACTTTTCTAGGAAAAGAAAATAGCATGTTTAGGGATTTAGAAAATAAAATCCATAAGCCTGTATATCTGTAGATGACATGGGACTGAAAGGTGAACTTGTTACGAGGAGTAGCAATTGGAGTACCTTCTGCCTATACCTTTTGCACTAGCTGTTGTTAAAACAACCATTAAACCAGGTTTTGCTCATTCATTCACTGAATTGCGTTTGTGGCTTGACTTCCCTTCCTACGGTTTAAGAGAAAGTAGCAACTTACCTGCCTCAGAAAGATATTGCAAAACGGACCTTGGGAACTGCAAGAGGTTGTGCTTTGAGGGTGTTGAATAAGTAACAAAAAATTGGCACAAATTTTTTGACCATGTTTCTATCTCCTCTGGCACTTCCTTTTATAGAGTGAAAGCTTGCAATCAAAAGAGTTAAATGTTGCAAGAAATACATATTTCAACTTTACGTGTCTTAATTTCACTCTTGAAAGTTTCTTTGATCTTTTTTTTCAGTTTAGCGTTAATAGTAGAAACTTGTGCCTAACAACAACGTTGCAATGCGGCCAAGTCTTCAGGTAATTTGTTCAAAGTAGAAAAGCAATGAGCAAGCGTGTAGAAATAACTCTACTAGGATCTGATCCAATGTGTATTGACATCATAGAAAGGTTTCTATTTGTTTAAATTTGTTTTGGGTTGGCGATACATAGATCTCATCAGAATCTTTTGAGAATTGTGCAGTCTGTGAGTGTTTCATCTGTAACAAATGATGCCAAGTTTGTGGATAAAGTATATCTTGTTTTGTACAAAAGATGAGTGAATAATTTTAATAGCAGCAATCATAAATGAATGGTCGTGACAAAAGTTATTTTGAACTAGGCTTATTTCAGTCACCCATCCATCAGAAAAATATTTGTGTGTCTTTTCAACTAGCTACACAATCCTTACAGTAATTTCTGAGAAAAAAAAATCTTTAATATTTGTTTTTAGTGATACTTAATAGTCTTTGTTTCAAGGGACTTGATTGTTAGGCTTGATAGATGAAGAATTGCGTCTAGCAATATTTGCAATAAGAAACAACTTCTTCCTAGTGTAAATTCAAAACATTTCCAAGGAAGAGAGAACGAAGTGCTCATCAGTACCTCAGGTCTTCATTGTCTTGATTTGTAGATTTTTGGGGAAGGGTGAGGGGAAGGGAATAAAAAGGAAAATGTCAGAAACATTCCTGGTAGTTTCGTGTATCATTAGAAAAATTAACTGTCGCTCTCCTGTGTTTGGAGTCAGGCATCCAGATGCTATTCTCTCAGCACTAGGAGATCTAGACTAACAAGCCTGATGCATGCTGACATCCAGCAGATCTCATTCCTTCACTTCCAAAAATTCAAAAGGAAAAAGCTGCAGAAGTCCACAGGGACTTACCGCCAAGCACAATGTTTGGAAGAAAGGCAAGAAATATCCTATGTGGGATACTGTAATTTTGGATACATGAGTCGTACTTACATTTCAGTGAATACGAAAAATCATTTGTGTCACATGTACACAGGCTTTGTGAGGTCTGGACACTAGTAAAACTGGTGAAATGGAAGATTTATAAATATATCTGATATTTTATTCTGCTTTTCCTTGTGTAATTACATTATAGTTTTTTGGTTGAGAGGAGATGCTGGGAGAAGTATCACTTGTACGCCTGCCCTATCCGAGGACTTTTTCTAGGCAGCTGTTACAGGGCTGAAACAAGATACAAAGAGAGGAGTACCTTTGACAAGGAATATTCTGATATTCCCCTGGTGTTTAGGATTAGTGGGAAAGTGTTTACAATGTGTGGGGAGCAGAAAATGATGCTGTCAAGACACCTTCTATCACTGTTAGGAAGCCAAAAGATAATACACAAAGAAGTCTTAACCAAATTTTAAGGAGCTGTAACTTCTTCCAGTAAGAGTTGAGCAGGGACACTCAGTCTTTAAACCAACTGAATATTTTCCAGTGCTCATCTACTAAAAAAAGTAGTCTGAGCTTGTTTGAGAAAAAGACATTTGATGACATAAAAGGCAGAAAAGAAAATGTTATAATTTTCTTCAAAACAGCTTGGGCCAGAAAAAATCATGGAAAGGAGAAGATGAACTACATTAAAAAAGAAAAATGAAAGAAAGAAAAAAATAAATCAACCCAGGACATTTGGATGCACAACAAGCCTCCTAGAGTTATAACAGTAAATGCTGCGAAACTGGGGAGAATCAAGAGCGATGTAAATCCCTGTGTCATCCTTTGGGAGATTGCCTTAAGGCAAATTCATTCCTCATTTCCTGGTTGAGGTCATCTCACACGTCCCTCTAAGTCGTCTAGTACTAAGCGCTGTTGAAGTTAGGGTGCTAGACAAGATAGACAATTGATTGACTCTCTTGTAGAAATTCCTGGTTGTCTCTGGCAAAGAAGCATCTGAAACAAAACTTAATCTTCAATCTGATGTCTATTTGTGCTCCAAACTCCATTAAAAAAATTAATCTTCTAGTATCGTTTAAATATCAACCCTTCTACTCTATAAAATGTATGGGCAGTGGTACATTTAAACAGAATTCAATTAAGATTAATAATGTAGTAAAAAAAAATCTATAACCGAAAACAAAATAGTAATATTCCCTTTCATAACTGAATATTGCTCCTGAGGTATTGAAGAAAATCAGCAATGACACTGCCATACATTCCAAATGGTGTGTGAAATTCAACTATTGGTCCATGCAAGTTGCATACAATTGTGATTTGACTAATTAGATGGACTGCGCAATTTCCCTTTTTTTAATAGAAAGAGTCTGCAAAGCAATTGTGAAAGGGTACAAGCAAAGAAGGGAAGGGGGGAAAAAAGCAGCTGAAAGAAAAGTCTTTAACTTCTATGTAATTTAAAAATCCTTAATTGGATCCTATTAAGTGAAAAACCTCAAGATTAAAATATTTCATTATTGTAACGATAACGGCAGCAACTGAAAGCAAGAAATGGGAACACTGAGTCTGGATCCTATTTTTCCTAAGTGGTTTACACATTTGCTAGCATGAAATGATGTAATATCTTTTTACAGTTTTGGAGAACCTACAGCTCAAGGTCATTTGGTCAGTTTATTATTTATTAGACTTTCTCTATGCCACAAAAAGGAAAGTCTTGCTGAATTTGATTGTCCTTAAAGTTAGCTGCAATATTTAGGTAAAATAATCACAAATTCCAGTTACAGCTGTGTATATAAATACTATTCTGAACTGGAGGAAAAACTGGGGAGAAAATGGGTTGGTCTGAAATAATTTTTCATTTTTTTTGTTTCCTTCCCAAATGTTTTACTTTGCAGTGCTTTTCGCATTGCAACAAAACCAAAAAGCCTGAAAGACAAAATAGAAAAAGAAAAAAAGGTATGTTGCAATGGATAGAAAACTTTAATCTAAATGAAAGGCTTTGTTGCATTATTGTTTTCGATCTTAATTATAATCTTTAAATTTGGCTTAATTTCAAAGTGAAACATCATTTGGAAAAGAAAGTCAAAACATTTCAAAACTCAAAACGAAATGTTTCTCATGAGTAGAAAATATTGTATTTTTTCCTTGACAACTAGTAGCTGTATTTTTGGGGGAATAGCCATCAGAAAATATAGTTTAGGTCTAAAAGCAAATATTAAATTCTACCATAAAGATATTTGTGAAAATAGAATAGGTAAAATCAGATTAATGGAGGAAGATGATAGAAGACACTGTGTCAGAGGTGCTTTATATCAGGTGGAGATTTAATCTGCAGGAAATTAAGGGCCCTGCAATGTTTGTTTGATTGAATGCAGTATACCAATAAACCAGTTTTAGGAATCTGCTGAATACTCTTTGATGTAATGAATGTCAGTTAAATAAAAATATTTATTAGCTAAATTGCAGCCGATTTGAAGCAAATGATCAAACATTAAAGTGAATTCCTCACACAAAGCATCGTGAGAAGTGCAATAGTGCCAGAAACAGACCTGCTACAGGACACTGGAGCTGTTCATGCCAGAGAGACCCTGGAGATGGATTTTGATAGACTCTTCCCGCAAAGAGAATGGCCCAGACTGCTCTGCCCCCAGCCCTTGTAAGACCAAATCCACAGAACAGACCTGGCATCTGAAGAGAAGGTGGAAAAGCAGAGCAGTTCATCATTGCCAACCTGCAATACTGCCACTGCCGGTAGCCCAGGCACCGCCAGCAAGGGCCAGGACCGCTGCCCACACACAGACTAACTATATTCTTCACCTTACAAATTTTTGTGGCTTGCCAGTCTTAAGTTTATATAAAACTTACATCCTGCAAGATGCTAGTGTCCTCCACTGTCACTGATTTCTCTGATAACCAGAGGAGTCCAGTCATGGTAAAATCGTCATTGAATATGAAAGGAACCACAGCATAGCTCAGTCAATTGGGAATTGTGTCTGCAAGCCTGGCAGGTAAAAAGATGTCTGGATTAAATCTTAATTCTCTCAAACCAGGCTCAGCGGGGGCTGGAGTTTGCTGGTGAAGACAAATGAAGAGGATTACACTGAAGCAATTTGAAGAGCTCAAACTGTGCCCTCCCTCAGCAAACTTAAAAATCTCTAGAAAGATTTCTAGGCACTGAACAGAAAACTGTCAGCAGCCACGGTGATTTCAAGCAGATAAGCCTTCACCTGTAGTACCAAATACTACAGCAGCACAGCTGCTGCATGAGAACTGGAAAGGAGAAAAAAGGACTCCGAGAAAAGTGAAGAGCTGCTTTTCTCGTTAGACTAGAAGAGACCTAAAAGTGCAGGGAAAAAAAATTAAAAGGAGATGACTTTTTGCTTATGATTATCTAAGGTGTTCTTTTCTTCTCCCAGGGAATTCAACATCTCATTAACAATATCTCCCTAATGATGGCGATGGCCAGCTCTCTTACTTCTCCTCGGGTGGGTGGGCCTGCACCAGAGCGGGGCTGGGCGCAGGCAGGCTGGCAGCAGGAGGGTGCTGCCTGCAGGTGGAAGTGGGCAGCTGCCGGCACGAGCATCTCCCCTCTGCAGTGTGGGGCCTCCGGTAGCTGCAGCCTTTTGCTCCCTTTGAGTTAAATGGAGAAGGTGGTTATAGTTATTGTATAAGGTGGGGCTTCGAGGATTTCTGTTTTCAGACTCTTTATTGAAATCCACTGAACCGTGCTGTCTTGTCTTTCATTTGTTTTTTATTATGCTTACATACAAGGTCTTGTCATAAAGTGTAGTTGCCAGGAGGCAAGTTGTATATGAAAAATGCTCTGGTTGTTTTATTTGAATAGCAGAGTATGTGTAGGATTCCAGAATTTAATAGGCTGCTTTAGGTGTATTTAAGTAAGTTTTGAGTGTTGCAAATGCTCTGGGGAGGGAGCTGTACTGCTGGGTGAACAGTGCCTCACGCAGCTGGATCCTGGGCTGTGACTGGAGCTCTGGAAAAGTGCTGAGATGCAAAACCCTCCCTGCCACTTAGGATATAAGGTCAGGGTTAGAGTTAACCAGAAAGCACGGGCAGGTTTGGTGCATCAGAGCCCAGTGGGTTTGATTTTACACAAAGGGTAATACAGGTACAAGTTTTGCAATGGAATTCTACCTTCTTCACAAAAAGCTAAATCTGTGCATAGGTACTACCCCACAGCCCCCATCTCCCTCCTTGCCTGCAGAGATCTCTGGGATCAAGACTGTCAACCTTATCCCCAAAAGGTGGGTTCCCTTCCAGCAGGGGAAACTTGGCAAATTGATTTGATAGAAGTGAGTTGCCCTACAGAAATACTGTGAGGCTTTGGAGTGGATGGTATGTCTGTCTTCAGGCCTGCTCTCCCCTGTTGAAGATCTGCCTCAGCCTGACATGGATCCAACTCTCATTATTATGTCAGTGCTGCTGGTGATCCTGCTGAGAAAGTGGATAGTGTACTCTGGTCTTCTCTATTTTGTTTGTGAATGGTGACATCCACTTACATACAAACCTTTTGGTGACGCCAACTAATAGCCAATTTCTTTACTGATAAAACCAGGGGTACATTCAGAATTGGAGTCAGACAGATAGTCAATGTAATTATATGCATTAACTAATTAATTATATACATTAATTCTGAGTCGGTAAACACCAAGAGCTAACAATGGTCTGATTCAAGCTCCTGGCCCAGGTCTGTCTTCGTTAAAACTTCTGATTGTAAAGACCTTCATGATGTCCATGCAGCTTAGGGGCTATCAGAAGCCATGGCTCCCAGCACCAGGTTCAAGAAAACGTGTTCTTCTTAGAGCCAATTTTTTTTTAAATATATTTGAGGGAATAGGGAAGAGAATAATACAGTTCTCTGAATGAAGTGGGGAACTCTGTAGTACATAAAGAAACTGGCAGGGATCCATGAAAACTAACATCAGAGAGAAAAGGAATCTAACCATTGCTATGCTGGGAGAGTACAGTGAAACCCTGATGTTGGGCTTTTGGCAGGTCTAGGCATAAGACAAATGCTTACTGATGCAGAGCCCAGGCAGATCTGGCATCATCTCCTCTGAAGATGGCCCTGCCAGCTGCCTCAGCCGTAAATGGGATCCCATAAACATGTACAGTCAAGGATGAACAATGAGAAAGGTGAAATATGTTACAGGGGTTAAGAAAGAAGAGTGGGACTGGGTTGCGTTACTTTTAATCTCGTTTTGGTACTGGCTTTTCTGCGTTAGGTCTATAATGCAATGGGGGGAAAGAGAATGGTCTTGGCCATACAGTAAATTGGACATGTCATCTGTCCATGCTGTCAGCTGGTAGCCAGATAACCTCTGCTCAAATCATGCACCCTGCCTAGGAGACCTGAGCTCAGGCTATCTGCTAGCAAATGTGGGGATCCCCAGCTGTGTCTGGTCCACCCAAGACAATGAGTGAGAGTGGAGGCTCACACGAAGGTGCTGACCATGCACAATGGGTAACTCAGCCCAGTGGGCATCTGGGGAAGTGCAGAATGGGTAGTGCATTGGCCTGGTCTTAGAGGACAGATATGGACTTGCTCTTATAATGCACGTATTGGTGTAGACGGACTGATGGGTGGACCATAGGCAAGCACCATCACCTTGATCTCCAAGTACTTACTAGTCTATAAACTCAGAGGTGCTGTAGGTAGTAATTAATCTGATATACCTCCAGGAACACTTTAAACATGAAAAGCGTCACCTCAAATTTATTGTAAAACAAGGTGACAAATCACTTGAGCAAATGTTGGGTACCTGTCATAAGACATCCTCTCATAAGAGTGAGAATCCTCTAATAATCATTAGCAGCTTATTTGCATGGATTTTTCCTGCATTTGATGTGAAATCTTGTTTGGCTAGATGCAAGGAAGGCTAAGTATGTGCTGAAAGCCAGTA
>NW_008825076.1:4884644-4890550 GCF_000699105.1 Pygoscelis adeliae
AGTTATATGATCCTTGCAAAGTCCTTTATTAAAACCTATTTAGAAAGAGTTGCTAAACCTTGGTGGAATGCCAACCATGCTAATACAATGTGGCCAGTGAAGAAGAGTAGGTGCTTATTGAACAGAAAACTTTAATCTTGTTAAGACTGGATACAAGAGGAAATGGTAATAAGTGGGTTGTGCTGAAACTGTCGCTCAGACAATGAAGGTGGCACCTCCGTTGTGGTGTGGACACACCTGTCCTTTTTCATACTGGAAAACTCTTCTTTCATGTAGGATAATCCTAATGTATAGGATTCCAAAAGAGCTTTTCACAGGTCATAATTATCCTCCATGCCAGCAGTTCCTGAATAGGCATCTTGGTCACTTCATTTGCATGTTCTGTAACTACCATTTGTTCGTTGAAGGGGAGTGATTCCTTTGAGGCAAGTTTTGTAGCAGTTTCTACCTTTCAAAAATAATTTTTAGAACATCGACAGATGTTGTGGAAACTCGTAGATAGCAATAAAATGATAGCTAAAATAAGATATGCTCTTGGCATTTTGTCTGTATGTGTTAGAGTGCAATTGAGGAGACCATGTAATTTGAAGACATTAGAAGCTGTGCAGCTATATGCCATAGCACATTGAAAAGAGTTCCCTGCAGGGAACCCTCAGTCCCAAATGTAAAAGGTATGTATAGAGACATGAATCTCCAGATCTGGACCACATTCCTTCTAGGGCCATAAAACATTTATAGAAATGCTCAAAAGTCACACAGAAATAGCCAGACTGAGATTTGCTGAATGCTAGGGTAGTTTCAGTAAAAGGTTTAAATTAGGATGGTGAATTTGGCCAAGTAATAGCACAACAATGCTGAGAAAAACTAGGAGATCTGCTATTCTTCCTTGAGTTTTATTTAAAGGCTGAGTCAGGGCAAATACCACAGCTTGAAGTGCTACATGCAGGAGGGGGCCCTGTGCATGAATATCCAGCATTGCACTTGCATGCACCCAACTAAAAGAGCACACTGAGTTTGCATAGCTACACTTTCTGTTATTTCCTTAACGCAGTCCTGAGAGCTGTTCACACCCAGTATTTACAACATCAGAGAGTGTGTGAACTGAGTGGGGAGCTGAAAGGACTCGTCTCCCCACCAGCAAAGCTCAATGTGGCATGCGATCACAGTCCTATGGTGGGACAGAGGTGACCCCACTCCTCCTCATCACTGTGACTTCAACCAGCCTTAAGACTCATGTGGTTCCTTCTGTTTTGGAAAAGACCACATAATATTATGGTTCCATCTGTGCTTTTCTGGGGCATATGTATTGCTCATGTCTGTCCATCACAAGATCTAGTGACCATATGAGTTGCTGTGGCTCTGCATTTTCTCTTCCAAGAATTGAGTGGCTGACATCTATGACTATGTCATGTTTGAGTGTAGACTGATTTATTCTCATAATTATATTAAACAGTAATAGAAGTACAGGCTCTTGTTTAGTGGTAAAAAGGAGCTTTCTCCTTGGAATGAGGAAAGAATAAATGCTCATAGTTGTCTATAAATACCGTTAAGCAGAAGATTTGATAGAAACCTAATTGTTGTGAAATTAGACTCTACTAGTACCTCTTCTGGTATCATTTTACGATTATGTGCATTGACATCTGTTATTGCTAATTATTTCTTCAAACTTCATCAATGATCTCTTGCACTTCCTGTAAGAAATGCTGAAAGCTTTTAACAAACAAATTAATTATGTGTAGTCATTGATGCAAATTAGCCCAATTAGTTATAGCATTGATACTTTCTTCATGTAAAAAAAAAAAAAAGAGAGAAAGAAATATAATATACATATTTATAAGTACCTTTTTGACAGATGATAGTAGGTCATGATAAGGAATTCATTTGGGTTTATAGAATGATTATTCAAAAATGACAAACCAAAGTAACATTCTTGTGAAATGTTGTGTTGACTTCATCACAAAACCTTTGAATATTTAAAGATTGTCCTTGTGGGGAGAATCTTTGCTTTTGGCACCTGACAGTGTTTTTCCTAATGCACTTCCAGACTTTGGGATCCCCAAATTGAAAGTATTGTTATAAATTGAAAGCTTCACAGCCCAGTTCAGCAGTCTGTACCTGGGAGCTCAGCTATTCTTTCCTGTTATCTCATCTAATGAATGGTAATTCCCCCCCTATGAAACTCTCTCCAGGAGCAGAAAAACTCATGCAGGGGGTCTGGGACTACACTGCTTGGAGGTGGTTGTCTGCTCTGAGCCTCATACACAGCCTTGTGCCTCAGGATAGAGAGTAGACTGGCAGAGGGCATGACAGAGGGCTTACAGGTCACCCATTGCCATAACTGGTCGGCTAGAATGAATGGTCGTGAAGGCACTTCATAGGACAAGCTCCTCGGTGTGGCAGATAATGTCAGGTTTAACCTTTTCCTTTGTACTGTACTGATTCCTTCAAATCCTATCTCAGACCTTATCTTTCCTCTCTGTTTAAGAAGTTCTCCCTTCTAATAAAACAATTACAATGTCTTCTGAGGCTCACGGTTCTCATGCTCAGTCATTTCTCTGAAACTGTGCGTTTCACCATCCTTCAGTGCAGCACATCTGCATGTACTATCTCAGCAATCTTCTCCAAACAACATACCTGACTTGTAGTTTCACCTATAGGAGAATCAGTGTAAAGTGATTGTTATTCTTCAGTCTAAATGACGCTTTCACAAAACAGTAGTAGTGCATTGTGTGACACTAACCTGTAATGGATGTTATTTGATTAGGTGCTATTTTTTTCAGCATTTCATGCTAAATACATTTGAACTCCGCACATTTGGGGGGAAATGATCTACAATAGAAAGATTGAAAAAGTTGACTAACAAAATCTTGTGACTGTGTTAAAAGAGGAGAGACTGTACCATTTCCTTAATCCTCGATTTTCAGCCAGGAAGAACAGTTTATGACACCTTAAACACCAAACTGCCTGGCTTCTCCTTTCAGTAAATTCACTTTCCATTCATGGACTAGAGTTTCAGCTCTTGCCAGGAAGAATAATTGTGATGCAATCAGTACAAGTTTCTATGGGGTTAGATTGCTCCATTATAGCTTTCCCCTCTGAACACATGCAACTTATTGACTGAATCCTATGACTTTTTTTCTGTTTTGATTGTTTCCTTTGTTTTTGTTGCATGTTAAGAAATGTGAATGACAAATTTTCTGTGGTTGGCTTTTGAGGGTTAGTAATTGCCAAGCAAGGGTGTGGCGATAGTCATTGCTGGTATGTGTTTGGAACTTAATTCTCCTTCTGACTACTATGCCTAGGTATTTCATTAATTCTTACTAGCACAGATTGTGGAGAGTTACAAAACTGAGTCTGCAACGTTTGTAAAATGTCGATTCCAGGAAATAGCTGGTTTGTTTTCAGTCTGCAACTTCCAAAAATTACAGCAGCAACCAAATGCTGCTGTATGATAGAGGTACACTTTTTGCATATATCATTTCTGAGATTAGATTCGAGAACAGTAATTTGCTTGCCATAGAGCTGTTTGAAATCAGCCATATCTTCTGTTTGAATATGTCAAAGGAAAAGAAAAAAATAATGCTTTGTTTGAATATTTTTTTTCCCTAATGGAACAGAGTCAAAACTGTGTTTGCATGTTTTGTAACTCTAAGGCAAAACTCTTTCTCTAAGAGCGTTTCAGCAGAGGGATGAGGGAGGACAAATCGCACTCCACAGTTTTGTTTTTCAAAACTTTCAATGTTTGAGCTTTTCACACAACTTTAAATCAAACTGCAGCTTCTGTGATTTTTGTGGAGAAATAGAAATTTCATTTCAAAAGCTACTTTTTGTATTGAGAATATTTCAGTGAGAGATTTTGACAAATTCTCATCAGATAATATACTATAAAGTAAGTTTTCCAAAGCTTCTTGGTCAGACAGTACCAATAGCACTGCACTGAAAGCATTCATTGCACAAGACATTGGGTTATTAACTCAAGATTTTCTTCTTTTATTTTGTAGTGGCCATGAGACTGGATGAGAACCCTTCTGTGTGTGCTTTTAAAGTAAATTTTAAAATATTTCTTTTGATTCCCCGTAATAACATTTTTATCATGCTAGTGATTAAAATATTGCTTGAAAGGATAGCTGGATGAAATGATGGACCAAAGAAAAGAAAGGAAACAGGAATATCAAAAGTCTATTACGGCATATAACTTAACCGTTCTTTAGTGCTGCTTCATATCTGCTGCGTGTAGTTCTTGAACTTCCTACAGTGTGAACACAAGATCTTGTCTAAATAGTGCCATTGCATGAGCTTTGCTACAGCTGGTCTCCTGTAAAAGCAGTATCATACTGCTTTTAAACTAGCTCTGCTCATTTATCTTAGATGTGAAAGGGTGCAGCTATGAGCAATGTAGCATCAGCTTAACAAAAAAAGGATTAAAATAAAATTTGAAGGTGTAAGGATTTATATAATTCAATGTAATAACTTGTCCAAAGTTACCTGGAAGATTAGAGTCAAATGTGAATAAACGCCAGTATTTCTGAGATTTAGTTCAGTGCTCTTGCTGTTAGGCCACGGTTAAATGAAGCAAGAAGAGATGTTTCAGTCTAACTCTGACATAAACGCCTCGTTGGAGACAGTGTGAACTTAGCCACAGAGAGATGCTACAGAAACTGGCTCTGGTAATATGGGGGGGAAAAACCATTTACTTCATGGTGTTCCTTACAAAGATGGGGCATTGCAAATTTTCCAATCTCTAGAAATAACAAAACAAAAGCTTGATTCACTGGGATGAATATCAATATTTGCTTTTTCGCACCACTGAGATATTGTGAAATTTTATTTTCAGTTTTGTAACCAGCAAAACTTCGTTGCAATAAGCTGAAATCAAAAGCCATGTCTAGTGTCAGGTATCATAGGAAGTACCTCTTTAAAAAAGACCAGTCTGGGAAGGGAGCGTTACAGGTTTAAACTATTGTTCTGCTTTTTATTAGGTCACCAAGCCTAATAAAATAAAATAAACCAAACTGAGTGGAGTCACCTGTGCCATGCAGTTGTGCAAACAGTGAGCATGGGTCATGCACGCTTGGGTACCCACTGGGTTCGTGTGAAGGGTCTGTGGATATAATGTGTTGGTTTCTTTTTTAAAACCGAGACATGCTGGCTTTAAATCTCCCGGTGCTTCCACAGACCTTGCAGGGACTGTTTAGGCATCTTCCTTCTGCAGCAGTTTTTGCGAGCCCAGTGAGTGTGTGACACACCTTGTAACCAGAGCAAGTTTCAGCCTTTGACTGCGGTTTGTCCTTGTCCGGACTCCATCCTTTCTTTTACTCAGTGCTTCTGTGAGTAAGTGACTGGGCATCCAGGACCTTGCAGCCCAGGACTAGGCTTAGCATTAACCAGATTTCCATCTGGAGGCAGTTGTTTTGCCATAAGCCTGAAGGAGCATCGCACCTTCTGCTGGGCACATTTCTTAGGATTGAGCCATTAAATGGGATTTGTAGTTCAGGACCGACAGTCCTATACTAGTCATTACAAATACAGACATTGAAGAACTGAAAGGTGCAGGCAAGGCCAGCTGGAGGGAAGAAGGCACACTCCTGCAGGCAAACAGGGAGGAAACGGAGCTGAGCAGACTTGATCACGTTCACCCTGGGTCACAACAGAGAGCCCAAAGGCCCCAAGTCCTCAGCCTATGCTGTAACTGCAAAACCAGTTTCTTTCCTCCCCGGTTGGATTGTTTTCTCTTGGAGTTATGCCTGATGTTTTCCTCATTATTCCACTGTAATACTCAACCCGATAGTTGCATAGGAAGCCGATCATAACGATTTAAACACTTCTACAAAAGACAGATTAGCAGATTAGTAGCTGTTCTGGAAAATGTGCAGCAGTGCTTGAAAATTAATCCTGCTCTTAATGTA
>NW_008825076.1:4890863-4891669 GCF_000699105.1 Pygoscelis adeliae
TGTTATTAGTATTTCCTATTTAAAATAGACTTCAATTTCTGATTTTAAAATTGCAAATGCCATAAAAATATGGTGAAGTATGTGTTCTGAAGAAACCTGTTGAGGTTTCCTATAGCTAATTATTTACAGTATGAAGATCTGGCATAACAGGTATAGGCATCCTGGCGATTATGTATGAACATAATCATGGCCTGTCAGATGTTTTTAATTAAGCTTTCCCTAGTCTGAGTGCTCTGAATGGTGATGAGCATTAAGATCTTTCAGCAGAGAAGTGCACAACTTATTTGCAGACTGTGACCAGGTGCTGTGCTCAATGTTAGGCTTTGAAGTATGGATTTAGTTTGAAACTGGGTGAAGTGAGGTCCTATATTTGTGCTTTGGTGATTCCTGCTCCCAGTTGTTCTGTCTGCAGGTAGAGCGATCTTTGAGCCTCTGTCTTTCATTGTAGACTAAGCTAGGTATAAGGAGCTTTTCTGCAGCCAACACCTCATGATCTCACGGAGGGATCTAAAAGGCAGCCTGGATACATTCCCAAGTATACTCCAACATCAGGTTCTGCAAGGTAAACTATACTGCCAACTCCTATCGCTTCCTTGTTCTCAGGAGAGCTGCATGAGTATGACTAACACCTTACCTGATGGAGGGGTTACGCATAATTGGACAGTAATATTGGAAAGCTGGGTGATAGGCTTGATGAATTACACTACGTACAGGAAAGTGATTTTTCCCCTCTATTCATAGAATCATAGAATCATTAAGGTTGGAAGAGACCTCCAAGATCATCGAGTCCAACCATCAACCCAACA
>NW_008825076.1:4892002-4892228 GCF_000699105.1 Pygoscelis adeliae
CCTCACCAGCCTCGTTGCCCTTCTCTGGACACGCTCCAACACCTCGACGTCCTTCTTGTAGTGAGGGGCCCAAAACTGAACACAGTATTTGAGGTGCAGCCTCACCAGTGCCGAGTACAGGGGCACGATCACTTCCCTGCTCCTGCTGGCCACACTAGTTCTGATACAGGCCAGGATGCCATTGGCCTTCTTGGCCGCCTGGGCACACTGCCGGCTCATGTTCAGC
>NW_008825076.1:4893737-4917756 GCF_000699105.1 Pygoscelis adeliae
CTTTGCCCTTCAGGACTGTCTCCCAAGGGACTCTTTCAACCAGCATCCTGAACAGGCCAAAAGTCCGCTTCCGGAAGTTCATGGTTGCGGTTTTGCTGGCCCCCCTCCTTACTTCACCAAGAATTGAGAATTCAATTCAGCAGTGGTGAGGACACGTCTGGTGTGCTGTGTCGAGTTCAGGGCTCCCCAGTGCAAGGAAGACATTGGGAAAACAGAGCAAGACAAGCCAACAGCCCCAGGTGGTCAGGCACAGGACATTCAGGGAGACCCTGGGACAACTGGGTCTGCTCAGCCTCAACAAGAGAAGGCTAAAGGCAGGGAGGAGGGCATAACTGCTCTCTTCAGATTCCTGATGGGTGGTTAGAGAGAAGATGGAGCAAACCCCTTCCTAGAGGGGGCAGAGAAAAGAGGGGAGGTAGTGGGGGGCATGAAGCAGCAGGGGAAACTCCAGCCAGGTTACAGGAAAAAATTCTTCAGTGGAGGGAGGCCAAGCTAAGGACCAAAGAAGTGGTGGGATCCCCGTCCCTGGAGATACTCAGAGCTCCCCTGGAAAAGGCCCTGGGCAACAAGACTCGGAGGTTGGTCTTGCTTTGAGCAGGAGGTTGGACCAGATGAAATCCAGAGATCACTTCCAAACTCAGCTGTTCCATGGTCCCGTTGAATCTCATGGGGGGTGAGGGGGATACTTTTCCTATATAATTCTGGGTTTTAGTGTGCTTAGAGCTAAGAGCAGTCTACCAAACTGTGTCTGAGTTTTTCTGTTTCCTCAAAGCAATGTATTGGTCTCTTTGCAGTTTGGTCATGGGAGGAAAAATGTGATTGTGTGTATGGTGATAGGGGATGGCATCCATACACCTGCACATAGGTAGACAGAAAGGTTTTCTGTATGCCTAGGAAGAAAGAGTAAAGATTTATAATGTTGATGCTTTTAATATATAATCAATTGGATATTGCTTGCTGTATTAGCAAGAATTTTGTCCTATGGAAACAAAAGGACTGTGGGAAGTGATTCGATCTAGCCAAAAATCTGTATGTTTAAGAAAAAGAAAAAAATGGTTTAATATCTGGAGAAAATGTCCTGGCTGTGAAATATATGAGAGTGGAATCTCTTGCTAAATGATGTGGTGGAAGCCATTCTTTTTTTTTCCCCAAAAAAAATTCATCTCAACAATAATATACAGGATCACAGCCTTTTCAGTTTGAGGTAAAACCCTAACCAGAAGTGCACACCACAACTAAGAAAGTAAGCCAAGCAGCTTGTTTTCTCTAGTTAACTTTCAAAGACCACTTAGTCCACGGACCCACTTCCCTTACTCCCTTAGGGTCCACCAATCACAAACACAGTGCCCTTGTATGAAGGTGTTTATTAAAGGAAGCCATTCTGCACAGAGAGGAGAGTGTCCAGCTGACTTACAATGTGGCATTTTTAACTTCTTTTAATCTTCCATAATCTGGGATCTAAATAGATCCAGATTCACAAAATTGTACAAACCAGCGCAGAGCGCTGGTGCCGCAGGAGCTCTCCTGTGCATCCAATCCAGTGTGTTCTCTTTGTTTTCATTTTTCTTTTCCTCCACATCCCCCCCTCTTTTTTTTCCAGAGGACTTGGGGTGGGGGGTTCCTGCTTTTTAAGGAGGGAAAATTCTGGCCATCTGCATGTAAAACAGGTTGTTGCTTGCATGAATATCTATGCGTGGTCATTTAGGAGTGCTCATGCATTTCCCTATTTTGTGTACAAAACTGTGTGAATTGCATACAATTTAGGGAAGCGAGTGTGATCATAAAGTATTACTATGCAAAGTATAGTAGCTCTGCTTTTGTCAAAAAATAAGCTATGTAAATAAAGCTAATCCTGGCAAAGATGATGAAATTAAGATTAGCAAGTAATGAGTAAAATGATTTACTTGACTGTAAAGAGAAACTGGATGAGAATCTTATCTGGGAAACAAATGTAAATCCTCAGATTCCATTAGAGATACACCAATTAGCAATAGCTCTGAATCTGATCCATTATATATCCATATTAGCCCTGAAAGGGCCGCATTACAAAGATTATCTTTGTACGGCTGGTTATACTAAATCCTCCCTGTTACAATAAAAATTCTCCTATTACTTAACCACTTCCTGCAATCATCATCTGCGACTGTAACAGTTTGAAATTAGTTGAACAGGATCCTCTTTTTTCTTAATTTGCTTATGATTATAATTGAGGCAAAACCATCCTTTTTTAAAATTAGTTAGCTTTTAACTTCAGGCCAAAAGCTTCCCATTACCCAAATGAAAGAGCATAGATAAAATATTTTAGATTTTATTCAGTATCAGCTTCCTCAGTATTTAAATTTTTTTTAAAAAAAGTTTAAAAACATAAATCATGCAAACTTGTGATTATGTGCTTGCATAGTGATTTGTAATGTCAAATTTTTTGAAAATTATTATTTGCATTCGTGATGAAGTAAATGCTGTCTGTTATACTTCTGTTTCTGCTATATGGAAATCACGGTGCTTAAACAAACTGCATTATGAAAAACATGCGTTTTGAGAACCTGTTCTCTAAAGATATTTAATTTCCATTTAGAACACTAGCTTTAAAATTAATGACTCTGCTTCAAAGTGCAAATTCCCCTTCTCTATTTCAAGTAGACAAACTGAAGTTCACTGACTCCTGAAATATTGCTGCTTTGTCCCAAGAAAGTGCTGTCTTTTTAAATCTCAGCTCTAATTCCTCTTTGATTTTGCATCAACACTTTAATGGGGAAAAAATTCGCCACAAATCAGCATCTGATTAGCCCAATCATCCCCTCCTAATCCCCCTCCAAAAAAACGCAATTTGCAAAATACTGTTGTGCGCCCATGTAACATCTTTGTAAATTTAAAAACCCAGGTGTATTGATGAAAATAAATAGAACATTTTAATTAAAACTCATAAAATTGTTGGACATCTGCTCCAAATTGTTCAACATTTTAGTGGTTAACAGATTTTGTGCACCTAGATAATGAATTACTCGTTATTATTGGCATAAATAGTAGCTGTGGGGCTTTTTATAGCAAGATCAGAAGCCTCTTTGTGAAAGCTCTGGCTTACTTTATAGTCTTTTGGCAGATGCCTATTAGAACCAATAAGTTTAGCTAAAAAAAGGGAGGCAGAGTTAAACACAGGAAACAAGAGTTGAATGTCCGCCAATAAAAATGATCACAAATCAGGGCAGCTGATGTCATAACCCTTGAGGTCAGAGGTTGGGTGTGGAATAAATGGCTCTGAAAGGGGCAGCCTGTCTGGAGGGCTGAGCTGTTGTTGGCAGGCAGGCACAGCCATGAGTAAATGGGAGGCACAATGCCGCCAGTGGGCCTCATTAGCAGCCGGGGCCCGGGTGAAGAGAAGTGTTTGATGAGTCCTTCACGTCCCACTGTGGCACTGTGTGATGTAAATGGAATAATTACTATGATCTAATGGGCGTCTCTTTTGCATGCGGGCCCCTGGTGAATGGAGCCCCTCTTTCATGGCATTCAGCCCGGGTTGTGTAAACTGTGGGGTGCCACTGGGGATGGGAGCCCGCGAGGCCGGCGGCAGGTCCGCACCGACCCGTTTGTATTCACCCTGAATAGAAAGAGAAGGCCAAGTAATTTACTTCCCTGCCTTTCACCATGAGAGTGGCAGATTGAAGGTCACACTCGATTTGGCAGGACTTGAGTCGCTCTCTGTGCTGATGCCGAGTTAGACAGATGCAACATCTATTTGCAGGACTTTCAAGGACGGGCCGCTTAATTGCCCTGCGCGCCGGCGTGCGTGCTCCCAGCCGCGCTTCCGTCCAGACAATGCGGCGTGAGATGTCTCACTTCTAAGAAAGCAAACGGCGTGGATTTTGAGTATCTGCCTTTAACGTGCTTGATTTTTCACTGGAGCTTCGCGTGTCTGTGCGGTGCACCCGGCTCTGCGTAAGGTGCTGTGGTGGCGGCTCTCGAGGCCTCGCTGGGCTGGATTGAACCCCGATTCAGATGATAACAAACAGCCCATTGTTGTCTTTATATAGATCATTAAAAGTCTGAATTAAAATAATTGCGTCTTGTGTAGACATACTGCTTTTTCAGGCTGAAAAGATGTGACATTGTCTCTACGTAATATTTGTTAGGAATGTCCTATTAATAACAATATATTGGTTGTGTAATGCTATATGTTCCTCGTCTGAATCCAGGCTGACACAATCCTGACATAACAAGATTTCGTTGTGGCTGATTTCAGATGTCTATATTAACAATCAGCATAATTTCCTTATTAATTACATGCTTTGTGCACCCATGTGGCTTAAATTAAATTTCTCAGACTTAATTTTTTTTTTAAGTGGGATAATATTCTTTACAAACTCACTCCAAAAATGTTTTGTGCGTTTTTCCCCAGTACTCCCTGTGGGCATGCTTTTTAGGGAACTATAGAACAACTTTTATTTTGGATGTTTGTTTTTATGATATGCTCCGTGCATGGCTAATGAAGGCCAAACCATGGACACATAGAAGTCAGTGGAAAAACTCTCTATGACTTCAGTAGGAGCAGGATTAAAGTGTGTGGTCTACATGAAATTCGATGGAATCCAGTCTGTTGGAAAATATTTTTCCATGGGATATTTTATAAGGTCATTTTAATTACGACCTGTACAGTATTTTGTTGTTTGCGGTCACATGGAATCCGCACTCATCATCTGTGAAGACAACAAGATCTTTCCTTTAGGCAACATTTTTTATTTTTAAAGAAGGAATAGATTGTGGATACTTGGGAAGGTCAAATCTAGGTCAGCATCAGTGCTCTAAGCAGTACTCTAAACACATGTTTACATCATTTGGAACCCATTATTCATGGTTTTATATTTCTTATTGTGAAATAATGCATCAACAGTTTTGTTTTGTATTTAACTGGTAATATTTGAGTGTTAAACTTCACATCAGCGGAGTGTGGGAGAAACAAACATGTACAATTACTAGACAAAATAGACTGGAAGTTGACGATCTTCTGTTGCCTCTGGAATCATGGATGTAGTGATGTGGTTTTCTTGGCTACTTCAAAGGAATCCACAAAAAAGCACCTACTGAAAGCAAAACCTATTGTCAGGAACTGTAAATTCTCTATACCTGGGTCTATCTGTTAGGTCTTTCTGACAGTTTAGAAAATTGAGGTCCACAAATTGAAGAAGGCTGGAAACCCCTGATGAAGTGTCTTTCCGTATGTTATGGGTTACTTGCCATAATTCTTTGGTTCCTCTCTTTTGCTTCTTTGGCTAAATCTGATAAACCTGGCAGCAAGCATCCAAATCTGCCCAGGGCTTGGTCACTGCACCGAAAGACAGTAACTGTGCTTTTCTTAGCAGTGCCAAGCGTCTTAAATTGTTTGGTTTCACAAGCACATTTTCCAGATGCAAACGAAGCCAGCAGTGATGAGCTTTCTAGACAGGGAAGCGGCAGAGGCTCAGCATTTCACACTGTCCGCCTGCAAGTTCGCAGTGCTCAGGAGTCACCGAATCCCCCAGATTTAACTTCTGCGTCACATAACTCTTTGGTCTTCCTTTGGCCTCTCCTGCCCCCTCAGAGTCAATGGGGGTTTTGTCCTTGGGAAGCAGACCCCTGAGCAGGTCAAATGGGATTTTCTGACACCCAGTAAGTGCAAGGGGAACAGAGGATGCTCAGTGTAAGGCACTGGTGAGTGCAGGTTTACAGGACCTTTCTCGTGCCAGTTTGGGGATATGCCCCGCTGCAGCCTCCCACTGCTAGGCTCCGTCTCTGGCACTCAGGCTGTCTCGGTCTGGCTTTGCTTTCTGTTGCTCCGTGGTCCAGTGCATCCATAAGTGGGCGAGTGGCACACCGAGCCCATCTGAAATCTGCCCCGCTTCTGGTGCCTCACATTTATTGCTCTCTGTCACCCTTCCAGCCAGCATCACGCAAGGCATTGCACACTTGATCTGAGGCAGTCCTTCGTGTGGCCAGAGCTGGCGGCTCCGAGTTTCCCTGAGTACAGCGAGCAGGACTTGTGCCCGTGGGTTCAAAGAACACTAGAAATGAAAGACACTCTCAACCAGATTTCCCAAATTGCTCAACACTCAGCAGTTCCCTTGCTGAGTCTGCACCTGGATAAGTGGCTTGATTTTTCAAAGTTATTCGCCAGCCTGTAACTCTGACTGCTCCTCATGATAAATAAGGTTTCAGTGGGAGTTGTTGTCCATTAAGTACCTGGGAAGCCTTCCCTGGTATAGATACTGTTATTATAATTATTATTCCTTTATTTGTTAAAGCTGCTATTTGTTCCTATAAATATTCTGCGGTAAATACTCTTCAGGAGATGAAGCAGGTTGGCTCTGTCATTTAGCACACCTGAAGGTAAACATTGCTGATAGAAATCTGTCAGAGGAAGTAAAACACAAAAGCCAGTTCAGAGCTTCAAGCATGTTTTGGTCAGTATCGGTCCTCCTGAAACTGGTTTTTGACTGCTTCTTGTTTTTTGGGAGCACAGCAGCACCAGCAAACAAATAATTGTGAGTCCCATCCCCCACCGATCGCTGTGGAAAAGGGTTAAATTTAAATAATAATTTTGTGCGCTGTTCCTGTTGTAGGTGGGGTTTGGAATGTGGAGTACAACAGACCCTCACATTTTTCACTGATTATCTTTAATTGCTTATGAGGGCTGAGCAGCTCGCATTACCCCCAGGCACCGCAGACTGACAAGGAATCTTCTTTCAAGCCATTTATAGTGCATCGCATTATCAAGTAACTAACAGAGCAAAACTGACACGAAAAGAAAGTTCATTATTACTTTCATTATTGTCAAAAGAGTTTTATTTACTTCTGAAGCCCTACTTTTAAACACACTTTCTACTCTGAAAGTGTTGCCAGCGTGGGGCTTCTCCCCTGCCCTGGAGGAGGCTCTGACGCTGCAGCATGGAGCGGAGCAGCCGCAGTGCCCAGCAGCCTGAAACTCCTTCAGAAAAAGCTAATTGTGCTTTTAGAAAGTGACTGCATCTGCGGTTTGAAAGCTTGAAGGTATTTCTTTCACCAGACTTTAGGTGGGATAGGGAAAACGGAAAATGGTCTGTACTGGGAGGCTTTCGCCCTTTTTTTCTCATTCCTTCTGTGTTTTTCAGGGAGGATGTGGGCTCTGCACTGGGATGTTGAGCTCGCTGACCAGAGCTCTGCTGCTTCTGTGTCTGTCGCAGACACCGTAGAGGAAGGCAGCAGGATGTGGGGTGTCCAGAGTTGACAGATCTATGCCAAACTGTCAACTTTGAACACTTGAAATCCCAGGGTCTCTGATACGAACCTTATTTGGTGAGGTTAACACAGTACAGGATAAATGTATTATGGGATGGTGGGAAGCCATGGAGGTCTAATCTGCAAAAAAGCATACCACGGTGCCTGACTTTTAGCACATCTATCTCTATGAACTTCCAGCTGTGATTTAATTGCACAAAGTCCCAACATAGCACATGGGAGCAGTGAGGAACTGAGGCAGGAGTTATCAAAAACTTGGACTCTGAGGAAGACCAGACTAACCAAGGATGTGTCCCTCCTTCTCTGAATCTAGGGGATCACCTACATCCTGAAACAGAGTAGCGTTAAACCGGCTGGGAAGTGGGATTGCTAACCAAAGCTCATAATCTGAGCTATTCTCTTGGAGATGTGTGCTGAGACAAGTATTTTCTAATGAAATCCTGTAATACTGCATGCCAGCTCTATCCATCCCGTGGATTAGCCCACTGGACTACTTCCTGTGCCACTACTTGGAAAAATGCAAACTTAGTGTCTTCTCTTGGATGATGGGAAATTTGAATCAACGTTTTCTACTTTGCTTCATTATTGTAGAGTAAAAAATGCTCACAGTGTTATCAGAGTGTAGCGATAGCTGTGTGAAGTCTGGGGTGTAGAAGTGGCACCCTTTGTAACAATTTTGTTACTGAGATTAAAGTTGCAAAATACATCTGCAGTTTATAGCATGCAATTCATGCAATTCCATTTGTCTAAGAAAATATGCCTTGAGAGACATCCAACAACTAGGCACTGCGATACCGGCAAAGATCGTAAGTTTAACCCCTCCACATTTTACAGATGTAATTTAAATTACTAACAAAAATCTAGTGGCCAGAAATGAAGACATTGCTGCTGTATGGGTAATTGCTTATTAATCTAGGCATGTACTTGTCTTGCTTTAACAGTGCCAGATTCCATATGTAATTTGTTTGGCTTATTTGTTTTTAAAACTGGATTTTTTTACTGCATCTGTGGGAATGCTAATCAAGCCTTAATAGGCAGATGGAAGTATTTGCAAACCATCTTACTTGTCTTATTTTCAGTACTGTGGTTTATCAAGTAGTTTATGAGCAAATTGAAAAGCCAGTCTGTGTATACAGATACTTTTAATCACAATATGTACTGAACACATCGGGCAGTGATGTCATGTTTTAAATTAGTGTCTTGCATTGTCAGATGACAGTGTTTGCAGGTGGGAAGGATATAAGCATGTCCAGATATATTATAGGTAAAATGTGACCGAGCACGTGCCCATGTTATAATGTCAGCAGCAGTGTCAGCCTCAGGACTCTTTCCAATGACTCATTCCTCCTCTATATGTCATAAGTTCATGGTTATTGGGTTTTTTTTTCCTTTCTGCAAAAAGATTACCCAGTAATTGGCAACCAGGTGGAGCCATGGACTGTCTAGATCATTTTCTGGAAACCCCATTTAAAAATAGAGCTTTGGAACAGCTTATTAAAACTCCCTTTCTCACAACATTTCTGCCTATTCTTACCTCCAGGACTGTTTTATTTACATGTTTTCTAATCATAGGAAAGATCAATTTAAGAATAAGATTGGAGAAATCTGCTGTAATTACTAGTAGAAAAGTGGGGTTACTCTCCATACTTAGTAGTCGAATGCTTTGGAACAAGCCCTTTCCCAAGAGAAGTCCATAGCACTACAGGATAGAGAGGCAGTGCAAGCATTTCCACCCAGCAGCGCGCGAAGGCAGGGTATGTTATGCAAGTTGAGGGTGCATCTTATATTACGATGATGTCTTGAAATGCCAATATAAATAAGGTAAGTAGGGCTGCCAGAAAACAATTTTCTCCTTTATTATTCTACCTTTTCGATTCTAATTAATTTTTTTTTTAAACAAGGCTAATGGCCTGTAGCTATGGGATGGGAAGATAGGGCTGAGATAATGGGAACATCATTATAAAAAGAAAAATGCTGTGTAAAAAGGTAAGATAGTAAAGGTGAAGCACATTTAGCACAGGTACTTTACAGTACCCATTAGCTGTGAGCTAGTAAGATGGGTCTTGACTGGTTCTCACAGAAACTTTGGCAACTTTCTTCTTTTCTGTTTTGAGAGAAACAAGAGTCTGTGCTGTGCGAACTGGGTTGGGCTGGGCTGCAAACACTGGGCTGTCACAGCCACGCTCCAGAAGGAGGGCTTGAAAGTCAGGATATAGTGGCCTCAGTGACATCTCAGGCTTTGAAACATTTGCACAGGGATTTCACAGGTCAGGAAAAATTGCGCCTGCGCTTGGAATCCATGAACCTCCGGGCTCTGTTGCTGACCTCCAGCGATCGCTGACTGCCGAGTCGCTCTGGAGGAAGCAGGTTGGTAGCTGCAGTGCAGCTGGGCAGCTTGGGAATACCCACGCCAGCCATAAACAAGTTAAACTGGATGTTTGAAGTGTTCATCACATGGCATCAGGGCGCTCCTAGTGGGTTCATTTGCCTTTTGCAAAAACAGAAAATTTGGCCTCATGCAGCTCTAAGCCACGAG
This sequence comes from Pygoscelis adeliae, assembly GCF_000699105.1. NCBI lineage: Eukaryota > Metazoa > Chordata > Aves > Sphenisciformes > Spheniscidae > Pygoscelis > Pygoscelis adeliae. The sequence continues at coordinate 4,903,519 of NW_008825076.1, forward strand.
ACTGTCTTGCTTCCACTTACTCTAGCCCGTCCTCGGCACACTTAAAAGCTACCCAACTTAATAACTGTTAATAACCACTGGGGACCAAGGAAGCTTTGACTCCTCTTTCATGACTATATTACCTCTCCATCTATTGCCAGTACAGCACCTTCTGAGTAGGAGCAAACAGAGAACACATGTATTTTAAATCCCTTGCTTTCTAAAATCTGTGGATTCACTACAGGATGTTTCAAATAATGCTGAGCAGCAGAAAAAGAAAAAATTCTTAATCCCTGTTGGATGCATGGAACAAATCTAGAGGTGTTTATGTCCTCACTGCTACAAAATGTTTTTTCCTTCTTAAGTGCAGTCTCCCCACAACCTGATGTATGTTTTCCAAGCACCTTTGCCTCCAGCTTTCCCTTGCCCGCTCTGCCCCTCTGTGTAGGCAGCAGCCAGGTAGCTGCTGTCAGCAGTGACAGCAGCACTCTCCAACCTTCTTGTTCAAGTTTGTGAGTGGCTTTAAATCAGTTTGTTTTCTGTCCCGGGGCTGCAGACACGATATTGGCTCTATGTTGCCCACGTCTTGCAGAAATTCCCTCTACAGGAAGGCTACTTCCAGATGAGGGGAAGATCAGACCCAGCTGAACATTCAGATTACTTGATGGTGCTAGAGGATAAAATTTCTTCTCTATTTCGTGAGGGATCCTGTTCATATCTGAGATACCTAGACATTTCTCTAATGATTGGGCACATTTAAAAACAAAGAAAAAGGAAAGAAATGCTTTGTACAATGCAGTTTATTTTCTGAAAGCAAACAACTGATTGCATGTGTGATCACTCAAGAGTGTGCAATTAAAAAAAAAAGGAACCTAAATAACTGTTACATTCTCAACAGTATAGTCTTGTGAATAACTAGAAGGACCTATTCATTATTTGCCTCCAAATATATCTCTACTCAAATGATTCTTCTGTTTGGGGGAATCTCTATTAATAGAGACCAAGGAAAATAATGTCATCTTTGTCTCTTTCTAAGACATGTCCTTATTGTGTTTTGGACAATGGGGTCATTTATGGTGATGAGGTAACTTGTTCTGAATCCTGAAAATGTAATTTCAGATGAACTGTGAGTAGTTTTACTAGTTGTTGAAATGTCTTTGCGACCTCATTTCCAATTTGCAATAGGCAGCATTCTAATGTTGGTGTAAACAGCAGCTTAGGCATCTGTACACTTCCTTGAATGAAAAGGGGAGGAAAAAAAAAAGATTTAAAATAACATGTCGTGTCTGTGAATTCTGCTCTTTTTCATGTTACATCCATATATTCACACTTGTGCTGCAGGGCAAGACGATAGAGGACTCATGACTGAGTCACCTCAGCTGAGCAAGCTGCCATGCAGCAGCACGTGTGCCAAAACACTTCAGCACAGGCAGTGTGCGGGGATGGGCTGACCTGTGGCAATGCAGCGGGCGACGGCGACGAGCTATACCTCAGCCAAAAGCTGCTCCAAGTACGGCAAGCAACAGCTGAAAATTGATCCTTTGGCTGTTCCAAATCTCACAGCAGCTGCTCTCCATCCACGACAGGCTGCTGATTTCTATGTGGGAGCAAAGGCTTGTCTCTGCCTTTCCAGTTTCTCTTATTTTAGAAAAGTCAAAGATTAGGATTTACAACAGAAGCCATTATAAAAGGGCTCATAAACCTCTCGGGCCTGCAGATTGTAAGCAGGTAATTAAAGTTAAGCACCTGCTTAAGTGTTTTGCTGATATGCAGTGTGCTCTACCCCTGGAGTCTGCTGGGCAGTAGCTGTGGGAGGATGGCTCCGGTGGTCCCGTCCTCCTGAAGAGATGCACGTGCACTATCAGCTCCTGTGAGGGATCTTCGGTCATGGGCAGAGGGAATAACATGCACTGGAATGAGGCATTTCTATACCACTTTATAGGTATCTATAGCACATTACATTTGTATAACAGTTTGGCATGAGAATAAAACTTATGTCCCCGACTGACCCTTGCACAGACCCAAACTCCTTTAATTCATTACATGAGTTTTGTCTGAAAGAAGCAGAGCAAAGCGGAGCTGTAGTTTCTCTCTCATTCAGATGATACAGGGAGCAAAGATTCTGCATTACCATCCCTGCTTATTTGTATTTGAATGTCAGAGCAGATAAGGGAAAGAACTTTTTAATTTCAGCCAGTGTCAGAGAGTCCTAACTTTGGCTATTCTGTTATGTTATGATATATCTGTATTTATCAAATTATACTTCATGTTTTTACAATTGGCCTAGAAAAACTAACAAAATGAGGAGAGGAGGATGCAAGAGCTTGGCTCGGCATGGATATTAATGTGGTTTAAGGCTCTGTTTAAACTAAGCTCGTGTAAACCATTGTGCTGATATAAGTAAGTACGTTGAAGACTGCTGCTGCCAACCATTTTCACTGCAGTTTACAGCTGCGTTGTAAATTAACCAGTGCAGCTAAACTCCTATAAACTTGGTTAAGTTTATTTCAAGGGTATTTTCACATAAAGCTGTATTGCTTTAATTATCTATTTTAAAACCACATAATTTTGTTAATCCAGTGTAACTTTTTATATGTAAAGTAGCCTTCAGAAAATTGTCGGAGTGCCAGATTCTGCTCTGTCAGTGGTTTTGCTTCACTGAAGGTTTGGAGTAACTTTCTTTACAGTTACATTTAAGAGCTGAATTCATCCTCTTTATTCTCTTCTATTAGAATATGGAGGGAATAACTCTTGATCACATCAATTTAGTATGATTGCAGTGTCATGTGAAGAATGAGAAATAGGTTATTGTATAGTCAACAAAATCAGATATCATCCTCCAAAGAACAATGTCTTAGCTTTTTCTTATCAGTCTGCTTAAAAAAACCAACCAAACAAACAAAACCCCAGAAAACCACACACTAACTTCCATACTATTTTAAGATTAAAAGCTTTGGGCAGGGAGGGTTTCACCCAAACACAATAAAAGTGTTAGTCTATGAAGACTTTTTTTTTTTTTTACACTTGTGCTCTGTGAATGAAGTTCAGTCCCCTGTGCTTTATTTCCCCTGTGATTTATTTCCCCTTCTCTACTGAAATAGCCATGGACAAGAAAGACACCACCAAAAGCAGCTACTTTAAGTGAAAACACCAGTTTGGAAGATGGAGAGTTTTGCTGAGACAGTCCTGGCTGGAGAAAACACACCTAATATTTATAAGAGAGTCTCTGGCAGGGGAAATGTAAGTGGGCTGTTTCTTCAGCTGATGTAAACTTTAGTATTTCCACCGACACCGTTGGAGTGACGGTGACTTTGCACTGCTTTGAGGCCTGGCCCATTTGTGTCTCATATCAGTTTTAGCTTAACAGTGCTGGATGGCTGTCTTCATTCTATTACACTACTTACAAAATGATTGTAATTAACTAGATGATGACTTAATAAATGTGTAAGATAAATTCTTCTTGGCTGGAAAGCAAAAATGGTTGGCAGCTTCTGCTTGCTTAAATTAAAACAAGAAGTTGCTTTGACATTACATTTCCAAACAAGCAAAAACTTGCATTGCCATTCGGAGTGGTAAAATGAAACCATGACAATATTGTTGTTCGAGTGGGAGGTGCTGGAAATTGTTTTACTTAAAACCTCTCATTTATTTGTGCACAAAAAGCAGCCTGTTGCTTTCTTTTCAACATGTGTGAAGGGGTAACATGGCTATCTACACATGATTATTTACTAAACAAACTCAGAATACTTGCTGCCTCCATGTATGTACATGTATGTATTTGGATTAATTGAGTGAATGCTTCCTCTCTAATTCTCTCTTTCATTAACTGTTAGCTCTGCTGCATTTGCACGCATGCCAATTGGTTCGCTTTAAAAGAAGCAATAATGTGGTTAAAAAAAGCAATGCAATTATTTTAAGCATTTTCTTTCTAAAGTTTTTCTCCAGCTGCAGTTAATTTATGTCTGATTAGTCTGACCTTTTACCCTATAAGGAAGTAGTTTAGCAAAAGGGATAAATGTGGTCACAGTATATATGTGTGTGTATGTGTGCGCGTGTGCTTATGTATGTAATCATCGTCTTTTTATTGGTTTATGTTCATCATGGAGAAGCTCTGATTACAAATATTTATGCACGCTTTTATCTGTGCTAAAGTTTACCATGAGTGTTTGAAATTACGCATTTTTTCCCCTTACAAAAGATTTTGATGAATGCAAAATCACAAGAAAAGTTCTAGCTTGTTCTTTTTTATAAGTCTTACTAGAACAAATTAAAACACACAAAACAGTCTTTGCCTTTACTTCTGAATTCATTCCTGTATTTTAAATACATCTAGTTACGGGTCGGTCATTACAGAAAACTAAATCTTTGCTTTTTATAAAATGAATATAAGGTTGCACAGAATGATGCTGAAATAAAATACAGATCTGCAATGCTAACAACAAGGGAGAATGACAGCTGAGAAGGAAGATGGCTTTTAGATCTCTCTTACCTAGCAGAGGGCCTGACCTTTCATTTTCTGTCCCAAGAATATGCCTACTACTTTGCCTGTCTTAGGCCTCGTGGAGAGGAAGTGCTTGTTGATTTGTGTTATATGAAAAGGCTTAATTAACTGCATTGTTGCCTCTTGCTACTGTTTGAGCCTACGATGATTTGGAAATAGCATGCCTTGGGTTCTGACTTTGTAAGTGTTTGTACAAAACGTTTGACGCACCTACGTTTGAAAGCTCAGGGCGCTTGTCCTGTTCCAGAGAGGCTGCCTAGCTGGGTTGTTCAGATCCAAATCCAGAGTTGAATTTCTGTAGTTCCTGGATCATAAGATTCAATGCTGAGATATCAGCTCAGATATAATTTGGAGCTGCTTTTCAAATGACACAAGTTACAGGAAATTATTGGCAGAAAGACAACTCAGTTGTTGTATTTGTTCCCTCCCAGTTTGACTTGAAGTGTGTGGTGCTACAAATTCAGTGAGGGCAATTGCTGAGGGATTTGTAACTGTGAATTTCATCTCGGATCTAATCAGCTGTTGCTGTGATGCCTTTATGGCACTCCTGGCCGTAATTGGTACTGGCCTTAAATGGCATCTTTTATGGGTTGTCTTTTTTGGCACTAGGTCAGGTATTTGAAGAATAAATCCAGTTTGTGAATACATACAAGCAAAGAGGTGTATTCCAAGCCAAGAGCAGTTTATTCAGATGAATGAATACAGATTATTTCTGTATTCATAGCATGGCAATCTTCTGTTGAGTTTCGGAAGCATACAAGAAGTGGGAGCAGGAACAGGTGACCCAGGAAGACTACTGAGACACTGTCCCAGCATGCAGGAATGGAGTTAGGAAAGCCAAAGGAGTTGAATCTGGAGAGGGATGGGAAGGGGACCTGGTGACAAAGAACATGAAAAAGGCCAAGGAACCCAATGAATTCTTCGGCTCAGTCTTTACTGGTAAGATCTGCCTCCAGAAATCCCTGGTCCTGGGACCAGAGGGAAAACCCTAAGCAAGGAAGGCTTTCCTTTGGTGGAGGTGGATCAGGTTAGGGAACATTTAAACAAACTGTGCATACAGAAGTCCATGAGCCCATGAGAGCTGAGAGAGGCAGCTGGTGTCCTTGTGATGTCGCTCTCAATGATCTCAGAATCACAGAACCTTTGAGGTTGGAGGGGACCTCTGAAGGTCATTTGGTCCCTCTCTGAAAGATCATGGAAATCCAGGGAGATTCCTGAAGACTGCACTGCGAGTACTGGTATTTTCCTGTATGATCATGGACAGCTCAGATTGCTTCTTAAAATCTCTGCCTTTGCTTTTTTTCCTTTAAAATGTATATTTTCCTCAGTCATTTCATTTATTGGGGGTTTTCACTCCTTGGAAACCTTGGACAGTGCATCTTCCTGCTTGGTTAGAAGCTCTTGATGTTGCTGTAGTACTCAATAATAATGGGAGAATACTATAAAAATATGGCTCTTGTCATTAGTTTTACTTGTTGGTATCAACTAAGTTACATGAATGTCCTTTACTCCCCAAGTGGCCCTTTTCAGTGAAATGCTTAAAATTTGAAAGTGTTCTAGGCCTTGAGAGATGCCTTGTGGCAGCGATGCCTTGCAGATGGAAGAGCAGCCAATGTTAACTTCCAGAAAAATGACTTTTTTATTACTACATCCCATCTTTTAATTTTGCAATGACCTTTTCATTTGGGAAGCACACTTTCCTTGTCTTGATGCTGACAATGAGGAGACAAGCTCTGTACCTGCATTTCAGGGCACATGTTAGTGAGTATTAGTGACTGTCACTGCAGGAAGATGATGTATATGTGAGAATCTTGCCCAAAGCACATGAGCAAAGTTCGCATTAGGAATCCGCTTAAATCAAAGCAAAGCTTGGCACACTCAGCAACAGTTCAAAATCCAATCTTGTGTTGTCACAAATTCTCTGTCATTAGCTTAATGTTAGCGTGAATTGTGTATGCTGTCAGACTTCCTTTCCTTACTGTAGGTAATTTTGTATTGTTGCTCCTATTATATCGAGAGTCCCGGAGTTGGAAGCTGCTAGCAGTGGCGCTGGTACACTACTTATTTGCCAGAATGGTAAGAGTTGCTCACAAAATAGTCTAATTTCAGCATCTGTCAAAGAAATGAGGCTGATTAACAAAAGAGTTCATTTGATTGCTTTGAAAAAAAATAAGTGCTGGCTTATGACACACAAGGCATAATTTAAATCATAACTAGATCAAGATTACTGACAAGAAGTGATGACAGGTGTTGTGAATAAGTTGACATGGGGACACTGCCCCGTATAACAATTGTCAGTCAGTTTTGAGGTTCTGCTGTGGCTAATGGGGAAGAGTTACGAGAAATGCATAGGAACTGTTATTAACAGTCACACCTCCAAAAAAATAATTTATGGTACAAACAGTTGCTCCTTAAACAGCTGCAGACACATCTGATACAGCAGTATTAGTCAAAGCCGCATATAAAATACTGCAAGTATATTCAGTACAGTGGTTAAGAAACAATTTCTAATAGAGATACTGGGCTGGGACTAGGAAGATCTGGCTTTGCATTCTGACGCAGCCCTCTCTGTGACCCTGGGCAAAATGTGTCACCTCTCTGCACATCAGCTCTGAGTACAGGATGATATTTCTGTTGTCTGTCTTGCCTGTTTAGGCTGTTAGCTCACTGGTGCGTCGCCTGACCCGTCTGTGGAGCTAACACACCTGGCACACCTGATTTTCTCTGCTGTAATCCACATACAACCTATTAATAATACTGGTGGGGAGGAAGGCACATTCCTTGCCCCAATGAACTTACAAACTTACAATAACGAGAATTATTGCTGCTGAGCTTAAAGTGGTACTGCATATGCAGCCAGATGATACCCATGTGCCGTTATTTAATAGATACAGACTGATTCCAAAAATACATAGATGAAATTATATTGTCTCTATTGACATGTTTAACACATGTATTCCCTCTGCTAGATACTGTGGTCTCTGCTGCAGTTCGGGATGCATAAAATGAGAGCTCCCTGCCTGCAGCACTTCACAGGGATGTTCAGGGACAGAAAAATGGACGGGGGGTAAATATCTGCCAGTCAGACCCCTCTCAGCTCTCAGCATCTTTCTTCAGAGAAATGCATCATTATATTTGAACTGTGCTGTTTATGAAGTATCATTAGCATTATTCAGTTACTGACTTCAGATGTCTTCTTCTCCGGTCAGAGCAATCATTATAGGTTTATCCAAGAAGAGCTGTGACAGATGTCATAGTTTGTTACAGTCACTGTATGCCAGATTTAGCCTCCGGTTACGTACTGCTTGAGTACTTTCTCCAAAAGCATCTTGTGAGTACCCTGCAGTAGAAACAAGTGACAAGGACTTCAGATACATTTGTGACATTGAATGGACGTGTTTTTAGGATGAGATTATGATGTGGTAAGCAGGCAAACAAAGAAGCAGAAGATACTTGCACAAAGCCAGTTTCCTACCTTTTCTTAACTATGTCCTTTCATTCAGATGATGCACTAATAGTAGTCAAGTCCTGCAAATCTGGGGTTAAAGTTTTTTTAGCCTCATGTTGCAGAACTATTAAACTTGTTTAATATGATCTTGCCTGTATTTTCCTCGTAGCTCAAACTGCTGTATTAAGTGTTGCAGTAAATTGTGAAGATGATGAAAGAAGGAAAGGAGCAAATAAGCATGGCCTGTTGTCACGCAGGGTCCAAACTCAGTTATTAATTGTATTTGGTCTTCAGCCACAAACTATATAACTAGACACAGACCACCCTATTGGTCTGGCTAGTATATAAATACAGGCAATAAACGGAAAGGTCCCTGTCTGGCTAACTATACAGACATGATCTGGTGTTATCACATGTACTCGAACTCAAGCAGGTTTTGCGTGTCACTAGACATGCCTCATTTTTGGGGCAACTGATAGCCTTCCCAAATGAGAAACGTCCCTTTTCCCCGTCCCTGCTGGGTGGGCTCCCACATCAAGTTGTGGCTTTAATGACTGGGTGAAGAACCGTGTTTTAAATTGACATGATGCTGCTTGTTACATATGTAAGTCAGGAGTTACAAGCTGGCAGCAGTCACTGGAGTGCTGTGTTCTAGGTCAGCTATCAAGTGTTTGTGAAGAGGACATGTAAATACCATATGTTAAGTATGACTGATGAAAACAAATACACAAAACCCTGGAGAACTCACTGGTGTCATCATAACCCTCAGAAATTCTTTCCTGCCCGCTAGAGAGGGAAGTGAGAAAATGAGTGATGGAGCACGGATTACCAGTTACGACTGACACTTCAATATTCAATTAATGCTTCTAAAGTTGCGAGAAAGGATGCAACAATGTCTACTCTCTATCTCTAATGACATGTAAAAAAGAAAATAATTGTGAAGAAACTCTCTTATCAAAAATAGTGCTTCTGCATGTACCTCTGAGAAGGAATCAGACGCAGGATATTATCCATCTGGCCAAATGATCCATAAGATACTTCTCTCTTCCGGAATAACTGCATTCTTCTGCAAAGGCCACTTGTCCCATTGATGCTTTCTAAGGGACACTGCTGCCATTCGCTCCTTAATTAGGAGATTAGGAGAATTCTTTGACTGAAAATTAAGAATCACTATGGCTTATTTTTATCACTAAAAGATCACTCCAGCAACTTCCTCCAGGAAATTGCAAAGGGAAGTCATTATGTGAGGGGGGCTGGGGAGGCAAAAGCCAGCTAGATTGTGCATATGAACCCCAGATGAAATGCGTCCTAAGTCTGTGAGGGGGGCAAAAGGGGTGTTTACTAGGTCATTTACCATGTTCTTGTTTTTAAAGTTTCCTTTTCCACGATTACTTGTTGACCTTAATTGTTTCCATGCCCATGAGATAAGTCTTTGTACTTCCTACGGAGGCTTAGCGGAGAGGTCTGGGGATTGCTCTTGCTAATTGCCCTGTATTCCTTCATTTCCCTTGAGTGTCTGTGGCAAGCCTATTCCCACATATGCTACCAAAATCCATTTTAATAGAAGGGGCAGCAATGCACAGCTGACGACATATGTTTAGCTGCATTCAGTACTCGCTGAAGCATGCCTATCATGCTACATAAAAGGAGAAGGTCAGTACAAAACAAACAGCTTTTTACAAGCTAAGGCTTAAGGATCCCGTCCTAAAGAACGCTTACATTTCAGAGAGAGACAAATAAGCTTGTCGTTGAGCTCTGTTCTATGTCTAGGCTTTTTTTCCCTCTTTTTTTCTTCCTTTTTTTTTTTTTTTTGCATACATTAGAAATTCTGTTAGTCTCCCAGGACAACCGGTGTTAAAACATTCTCTTCTGGCAGAAATAAAGCTTTCCAGGGCCCGATCCCCAGCTTCCCTGAATCACCAGAGCAGGCTGGAGTGCAGGGGTGGTTCCCCTGGCCCTCCATGCACCTGCTGCAGGAGGGCAGCCCTGGGATCCCTGCAGAATAAGCTTACGCGGCACCGTCTGCTGGGCTTTGGGAAGAGGTTTGTCTATGCACAGGGTAAAATGAAGAACAGCTAGGAAAGGAGATACTTAAGGAAAACTTGGGCCAATTTCAGTGGAATTGGTTATTTCCTGTTAACTTTTTTTTTTCTCCAACTGACCTGGAACCAAGGTATGAGATGACCCAGAGAAGATTTCCCAAGGCACCAAGGACAGTTGGGGTCTGTTCCCATTACCTTTAATGGGAGCAGTACACACCAGTACTCTCTGTGTAGTTGCTTGCCTCTGGCAGGAGATGTGGCAGGGGGGACACACAGAGCTCTTCACTGGGGGCTGGAAGAGTAAATTCAAACCTGGCTCCGCTCAGCTGAAGGCCTCTCCCAGCTGCAAATGGGTATGGCCTCAGGCTGATAAATCAAACTCAGCTGGGTTGGTGCCAGCCACATCTCTGCCGGGTGCGTCCGAGGGAGGGCAGCTGCCCGTGCTTACCCAGTGGGCTTTGAGGGTCTGCACAGACCCAGCTCCGATGGCAGGTTGGGGGCAGATTGCCCACGGCCTTGAAAATCCACTGGGACAGGAAGATATTGCTTCCCAAGATCAGTTCTTGTGTAATGTAGCTCAAAACATCTGTGTGGCTTTATCTGTAAGGGCATCCTTGCATTCGGCCTTTCTACATTTTTTGGAGCCTTTACAAAATGCACCTCCCTTGGGAAGCACTGCTGATTCAGCAGATTCCTGCAGACAAGGACTGTTTGTGGCACTGATTCATTCATTTCAGTTATTTATACCACTGTGTTAGGTGCTGTGTGAAGCAAGAGCAAAGCACTGTTTGTGCCCCAGAGGCATCTGAAGTCAAGAAGAAGGCAAGGTGTAAGAAGTGCATGTACTACGTGAGAGGGTTGGAGGTGCAGGCAGCACTGGTAGCCAGATGGGCTGAGACAAAACTGTGCTTCCAACCTCATATCTGAACAAAATCATGGCTTCTCCACTTGATTTCTGCGTGCAAACCTAGTTTGCGTGAGGATGTGTTGTAATATTAATTCCAGGTGCCTAAGCTGCACTTGAGATGGTTTCCAGCCTGCGTAGGGCTGGGGGCAGCTGTGGCTGCAGCAGGAGGGCTGCGGGGTGGCACAGGGACTCCCACACCGTGGGACACAGACCATGTGCTATGTGGGACTGCATGGCAGGGATTAGTGCCAATTAGTATTGCTGAAAAGTATGTTTGTTACAGATATTTAATGCACCCAGAAGCTCCCATCAAGAACAAAAATATTTAAAAACCTGTGAAAAATCTGGTCCATCAATATATTACTCTTAATGTGCTTTTCAGATGATGTTTGGCTCAGTCATGCCGCTGGGTCCTGCCAGGTGCTGAACACCACTTGCAACTGAACAGATCCTTCAGATTCCCTCTAAAGCTAGTGGGACCTGATGAGTCTTGGGGACTTTTAGAAACGTGTTTTTCCCTGCTTTGAACAAGTGCTTTTTCTGTTGTTAAATAATGGCTGATATAAATAGTATCTTTCTTGTTTAAATGGGGCATGATTTCTTCCAGATTTCCATGTGAATATTTAAATACGTGGCTCTGCCAGCTGGGAGCTTTGTGCTGCGATGCCAGGGTGTTTTAGTGATCTTAGAAACTGAAATCTCAGGATGCAGCAGAAGCAATGATGCTACCAAAATGGGTGGAAGTGCTCATTTGCCTGGGGGAAAGTAAACTTCTCTTAGTGAGTCAATTTTGTAGTGGGTTTTCCTCTTCTCCTTTTTTTTTTTTTTTAAATTTAGTGTAGATTTTAAAAAGCTCCTTTGCAGCTAGCTAGTTAAAATGATGCAAATGGTTTCAATGTTCTTTTGGGGAAAAGGTTACAGAAACAGTTCTTGGTATAGGCTAATAAAATTCCAATGCTTGGCCTTGAAATAAGCACAGAGTGAGCTTCAGATGCAGGCTGTCCTACTGCTTTTAAAGTTAAGTAAAATCTTTGGGGGATGGGACAGGGACTCCGACTGACAGATCTATTGATACCATTTGTCTCCCTTGTTCTTCCCAGCATTAACGCATTTCACCAACACTAAATTCACTTTTGCTTGCCTGGTAAGGAAACCAATCAGAGGCAAAAGATCATTTATAGGGGACACTGCTGCTGCCTGTTTATACTTGGAGACAAAAGTACCGTATTTAAGCAGTTATTTCAGGCTGTGTAGAGACATGTGACTATGCTGACAGCAGATCCACCTGTTCCAAAAAGCATTCAATACCCAAACCGACACGTTTAATTGCTCCGAAGTATATTATGTGAAACCCTAGCTCAGAGGAGGAATTTTCACTCTTCAGCCAAGCCCAGGATTTGTACCACAACACAAAGTTTTCTCAAGCCCAAGGATGCGACGAGCCTGTGTGGAAAGCGTGATGTGATTTAAGCCCTTGTCTTGCGTGCCCCTCTGCCGTGAGTTTCGGTTTGCTGATCTGATGGTTTAGATGAAGATCTTTGCAGCTAGAGCTCGGTTCGGTGCTTGGCGCTTAGCTGGTTTCTGCAGCCCAGCCTGCATTTCGGGAGCTGGCTGAGGAACCCGCGTGCTCCAACCCGATCAAAGGCTGTGGGGTTCCCTTCTGGTGCTGTGGCTCAACGGTGATTGAGAAGCAGCGTTCCTCGGCAGGTGTAAAAGTCCTTCAATAGGAGAGCGTGGAGCCTTATAGCAAAATAGACATCAGTTAATCTCTCACGCCTAGATGATTTTACTGTGACGTTCTGCCAAGCAGCCCGAGGCAGTGAAAAATAAACTGCTAGCATTATAGTATCATTATGTTTCTGATTCTCCAGAGAAGCCAATATTTGTTTGCTTTTCTCTGAAGTGTTTCATGTCACCATGTATGCTCTCTCCTCTTCTTTTCAGGGCAGGGAGAGGGGGAGGAGAAAAGCGACTGCACAGCCCAGATTTTGTGCTGCTCGGGGCTGGAGGGTGCATGTTTTTTTCTGCTCTCCTTTCTTATACCTACAAAATTGGTAAAGATTATTTGGCTACCTATTGCTGTGGTGCCTAAGTGAGCATTGTTTCTAAAATAGGCCCGTCTCTGCAAACAAATTTTGCAGCCAAAATTGCCTGTAAATTTGATAGGCGCAAAAACAATCTGAAAAGAGCTCACGGGCTGAACCCCTGCGGAAAAGGGTCCCTCCTCCTGTCACCCAGGCTGTATGCCGAGGCCGAACCATTTCTAGAAACCCAACCACCTCTCACCCAGCAGAGCGGGTGGAGGGTTTGATTCCTCCGGTGCGCACTGAGGTACTGTGGGATTCAGTGGCCCCGGCGAGCTGGGATTTCACGAGCTGAAAAATCTGGTGGCCTGAACTCCAGCGGGGTCAGTCAGTGCCGGCGGGGGGGCAGTTCCCGCTGCTGCCTGCCCCATGCTTTCCTCCTGATTTACACCCCGGGTGAGAGGGTGGCTTGTCCAGCCGCCGGGCAGCCGGCCCTCCCCTCTCCGCTACCTGGCAGTCTCCTTCGCCTCTCTTCCCCCCCAAGGGAAAGCAATACAGTATCATCCCTCCTCCCCCTGCCTAATTTGTTTAAGAAAACCCGAAGTGACTGCTGCAGTTAATTAAAAGGTAGTGTCTGAAGTGTTCAAAGGGAGCGCTATCCCTTGCTCTCTGCCCCGGGCAGGTGACACGGCTGTGGGCGGCAGCGGGATGCTGGGGGGGAGCTGGGGCCGGGAGAGCCCCCGGGCACCCCGCGGGCCCCACCGCACCCGGGGGCAAGCGCCCCGCAGGCAGCTGGGAGACTCATCCCAGCACCATCCGAAAAATGTCACCTAACCAAGCTTCTTACAAACCTGCTGGTTGGCTTCCAGTTCTGAAGAAAACTGTGGATAGGGTGGTGTTGGGTTTTTTTTCGTGTAACCACTAATTTGCTCATCCGTAGTAACAGCTAAAACATATAAAATTATTCCTAATCCATAATGCCGTTATGTGAGCTTCTGGCAAAAAGATTTTATAGGGGTTTTTGTTCTCTTTTTGCTTAATCTTTTAGATAGCACTGGTTCTAGACGTGGCTATAGAGTGGCTCTAATCATAGACATGACTTTAGAAGCGATTCTAGAAACCAGCCGTTCTCAGCAAGCCTCTAAGGAAGCACTCTGGGAAGGCGCGTATCAGATGTGAACAGCCTATTCAAAGCACTTCATCTTCTCTTCTTCTCTCTTCTTTACTGCCTTTGCAGCTGATTTCAGCTGATAAACATCATTCTTGTGCTACTTGGGTTATTGTTACAGAGATCATAAAAGCTCCAAATAAGCAAACTTTAGAAACGAGTCATTGAA
>NW_008825076.1:4917775-4930124 GCF_000699105.1 Pygoscelis adeliae
AGGTGTCTCTTTCCCGATTGTTCCCGAGGTGAAAAATTAACTTGCTTTTCTTTGAAGACTTTCACAGATAGGCTTGCTATCAGAATCAGCAAATTACAGTGGTCCAACATCCTGGAAGCCAGCGTTCATGTTAGGCATCGATCTGAAATTTACTTTTTACTCTTGCAGATGATAAAAAAAAATGTGAAGGAAGTAATTATGTTGCCTTTTTTTAAAATTGTGTAATATCAAATGCTGAATCTTAATGTGGTGTTAAAATGTGCAACATTTCAGCTGTTCCTAGGGTTGATTGAAAAGCAGGAAAAAATCATGGAAATTTGGTTGCCTATTTTCGTTAGAAATTTGCAAGGAAAGAACCTCAGTTGCAATGGTAACCCTTAAGAATTTTTTTCTCTTAAACTTCAATTTTTTAAATACTTCTCTGAACTAAAAATACAGGAAAGGATATCACAAAGGTCAAAGGTCGAACAAATGATCAGGAGATAAAAGATGCTATTAAAAAAAACCCTTGAAAATTGCCCACCTGTTTTTCAGCACAAAATTTTTCCTGCATTTCCTACATCAACATTTGCCTGGAGGAAGGGAAGGAAAGTGATGACAGGGCAATGTTATGATGGGAGAAATATGATTAGAGGTGGCATTTAAAAATTAAAAATAGTGGTGAATAGTATTGTGAATAGCAATGCCAGTTTGTATGGGTTTGTAATTCCACAATTTGCAGGTTACAAGGATTTTCAATTATTTAGAGGAGTGTTTCTAAACATTAGAAAAACATACATTTCAGATTCTATACTCAAAATTTTTCTTCCAGATTTTAATTTTTCTGGATTCTTGTTTAAAAGTTCAGTTTCTAATGAGAAATTAGCATGTCTAGAGTATATTGCAAATGACTAACACTAAATAGCTAGAATTGAGATGCAATATATTGTATAGGACACAATTAAAGCTGCATTACTGGTGCCTTTCATGTATTTACTTATGATAAGTTTCTCAAACTATTTGCTAAACCCCACGAAAGAAGATAAACGTATTAAAAATGGTTGGATGGGTCATCCTCTAGAAGGGATGGAGAATTGCTGTTTAAGATGTATTAAACTCTTTCCATAATACCTAGGTATTTTGATTTTTTCCTGGAGCTATTTGGATTTATCACCCCTTTTTGGTTTCTGTGTTGGCATAAGGAAAATCAGTGTCCAAACCCTTAAAGTATTTTAACAAAAATGCATTAAAAACTTTCACTGGCATCAGGGGATTGATTTTATCAGCAGTTTATACCAGTGAAGGATCTGCCTCCTCTATTGAAGCAAAGAAAGGCAGAGTGGTGAACAAGCCACTCGCCACCCGTATGCTGAACTGTAACTGCTTCACATTTCAGTAAAAAACCCTCAAGATTTCTTGGCCTCTCTGGAAATGTTGGGTTAGCAGCACTCAGCCTGTTTAGCTCTGGCAGTTGCCTTTCATTTGCTTTTTGGAAGGGAAAATGTATGGTGAGGAAGAGCTGCCAGGATTCCCCAAATCCCTCTCTTCTCCACAGACAACTCCAGCATGTTTCTGCATTAGTCCAAGTATCCCCGGGCTTGGTTTCGTTTTTTCTTGGATAAAGGAGGACTTGCTGTCTGCTCTTTGCAGAAAACTGAGTCCTTGAACAGCTCCTTGGAGGGGAAAATTAGGCATAAGAAAACGAAACAAAAGAAAATCAGGAAAACCAATTCTTTGCAAGAAAAACCAAAACATTTTCGCCCACCTCGTAGCTGTTACAACCTTACAGTGTGTTGTGACCATCACACACCTAACAATGCTTTCCTTCATTTCAGGCATCTCATAAAAATGAGATGTCCTTGGAAGGAACTGAGGGATCTCCTCCTTCCTGCAGTGCCTTTGGGAGGGAATGTGGGGACGGAGAAGCCTGGATGGGATCCCCAGGCTGTCGGTCCTGGCTCTGCACAGCCAAGGGCAATAGGTAACACGGTGCCGCCAAGATTTGCTGTAAAACATCTCGGCAGTTCAGGCTGCCACTTTGTGAGCCCTGGCCTGCTGTCACCAGCTGTGCATTATCCGTCACACAGCTTGCGGGTAACTTTGTTACCTTTTCTTACTTAGGAATGGGAAAGCAATATGGTTACAAGGAAATTTTGGGGATATTCTGCTTCTTTTCTGTATTAAACCATTAAACAATCTGTTCAGAGTAGTGCTAGTTAATGGCTTGTGTTCATGAAGGGAGAGGGTGAATATTACCGAGGCAGAGAGCTTAGGAGCAAGGGCAGAATCTTTTGTTGTCATCAGGCCTTTCTGCAAGAATTTCACAGTAGGCAAAACCGAAATAAAATTGCATCAGGAATTAGTTTGGCTTGTAGGATGGCTCCTGACTGAAGGCTAGTTTTTGGTCCACTTTGATGTGTTGAAGAACAAGAACTTCCAGTACCAATTCTGCTTATGTACATAAATCGTGGGGGTTGGAGAGAAAGAAAAGTGACATACTGGTTCTCTTCCTTTATGAATGTAGGCTGTAGTCCATCGTAGTGGCTATAAAGTGTCTAAGACTGATAACAAATGCTTAACGCTATCTAAGTCAAGAGGCCAATAAAGCCTGAAGTATTTATACACCTGTGGTTTGAATAGCTGGGTAATGAATGACAAACCTTTTTCTTGCATGCATGTTTTTCTTTTTCCATTTCTAGCTCACACTGCAGCAAGTCTAGTGCCCTTTGGATTGTTTATACCTTGTCAAACCTGTTTTAAATAAACCATTGTACTGCATTTTTAGTCTTGTCAGGGAAATTGCTGCCCTCTTCTGGTTTAAAGCAATTCTCGACTATCTGAAGGCATCTCCAAGCGAATGCCAGTTGCAATGTGATAATACGGCCCAATATGAAATTAATTAAGGCTAAACAATAGTTTCTTTAAGACTAAATCATAAATGAGGGCAGGCAGCCCTATCTAGGACAATAGGATTGGATCCAAATGCAGTTTTAAAGACGTGTCCCGCCTCCCCTGATCAGAGTGCATTTAATGAGATTCATGCAATTTCTTTCTGAAAACAATAGCTTTAACCATTGGTTGCATAACCCAGGATATCCAGCTGAGGCCCCCCAAGTACAGAGTGTTCCACAAAAAGGAATGACAAAAACTCTTCTAGCTCAACTTAAATAATTAAAACAAGATCTGGAGAAATAGCCAGCCCGGTGAGATGCCTTTTAGAGGGTCAGGGAGTGGAGGAGGCGAGATAAAACTCCTACAGGCAAAGTTAAATTTGTCCATTACTATCCTCTTTCTGCTGAGATGGGACTGAGCAGCACAAATCGCCAACACCCCTGAGAGTCCTCAGCCCCCTCTGCCTTTCGTGGCTTTCAGCACCTTGCAGGATCAGGCCCCACTGCTATAATTTAGAAAAGACTATCTGTTGTCTACATAGAAAGTAGGTCTGGAGCATGTACTCGTTGAGATTAGTTTGAATTTAGACTGTGATTTGTGGCTCTCATTTTACATGAAGTTTAAAGAGTTTCTTGGCTGCTGGAGATACGACTCTGAACTGAAGGATCTTATGCCATGTAAGTGGGTGGGAACAAGACATGGCAATACAGACAGCGCTATAGACAATGCTTATTTAGGATTGTGGAAGCATTACAAACAAAGGAAAAAATTCCTCTTGCCCCTCCAGCTACAATAGCTTCACAAAGCATACAGAGCAACAAATGCAATTTTCCAAAAAGTTAGTACCAGCGATCTGAGAAGAGTGTGCCCTTCAACGGATGTGTGGAGAGCTAAGAGCTATGGCCTCTAATAGGCCATATTAATGGCAAGCACTGTATTTTAGAAACTAAACGCTTCATGCATAGCAAAATGCTTAAATTAGTTTTCCTCCACTTCTCTTTTAAGACTAAAGTTATTTAAGTCGTGCTTTGATGATGTAGCTTTTGCATCCCATTTTGATAGCATACAGCAGCAATCCTGTTTGTCGGGTGATTTTGAAACAAAATATAGCCTTGTGGCAAACAAAATCTCCTGTTCCCGAGGAAGAAGTGAAGACAAATGCTAGGTTCTTCTCTTCTATCTATTTAGAGCTGCAGAGAGACACACTTTCAGTATTTTCAGTGCTCAGAACTTGCAGATATGGTGCATGTGAGTGAAGCTGAGGCTTGACTTTTATCTGGTTATTTTAAAAGGCTGCATTTCCTCTAGTGCTGAGGCAGGACACAATTAAAGCTGCATTACTGATGCCTTTCATGTATTTACTTATGATAAGGCCAGGTCTGACTCTTCTTCACAGTAAAGCATGTGACTGTTCAACAAACGTGATTCGGTCCAGCAGGGTTTTCCAGCATCCAGTCTTTTATAGGCATCTGCAGCAGCATTTATGCCTAAATAATTGGTTAAATAAGTAACTACAGAAGAACCACTATGAGAGTGGTTTCTTTATTTTGACCAGCTTTATCCTGCACCTAAACCTGTGTTACTGATCTGTGTGTTATGGTGTGGACATGTGCAAAACGAACATGTTCCCGAACCATCCTATTTAGATATGGTGCATGTGAGTGAAGCTGAGGCTTGACTTTTATCTGGTTATTTTAAAAGGCTGCATTTCCTCTAGTGCTGAGGCAGGACACAATTATTGCTGCATTATTACTGATTCCTTTCATGTATTTACTTATGATAAGGCCAGGTCTGACTCTTCTTCACAGTAAAGCATGTGACTGTTCAACAAACGTGATTCGGTCCAGCAGGGTTTTCCAGCATCCAGTCTTTTATAGGCATCTGCAGCAGCATTTATGCCTAAATAATTGGTTAAATAAGTAACTACAGAAGAACCACTATGAGAGTGGTTTCTTTATTTTGACCAGCTTTATCCTGCACCTAAACCTGTGTTACTGATCTGTGTGTTATGGTGTGGACATGTGCAAAACGAACATGTTCCCGAACCATCCTATTTTTGTTACATGAAGAGCAAAAGAAAGGGAAACCAGGCTGGAGTGGCCAGAACAGGGTGTCCAGACTGCTGCTTCCCTAAACACCACCTGAGACTGAAACCCAATGGAGATTTGCCGCCTTTCTGAGCTGTTCCTAATCAAACGCTGCCTGACAGGGATATGGAGATAAATACAGTTGAGTTTGTTTCTCACGAGCTTGCTGCAAGTCTAATTCCAGCTTTGTGGTCACATTAAGGGATGAACAAATCCACTCGCTGCCCACGTAGGCTTCTGTAAAAACTCTTTATTCATGATGAAGCCACCTTTCTGCAAAAAACAGAAGAGAATCACTGTGAGTACTCCCTGTAAATTTTTCTCTAAAGGTGTCCAAGCACAGCCCAAAGCTACTTCGATGGGTGCCATACTGGAGAAAAGCCATGGCCTGAGCACTTACAGGAGGTCCTTGCAGGCACCCGGCTCCTTACTGGGACTGGAGAATGGAGCTGGCAGTGGCGTCGGGGCCGCGCTGTGGGATGTTTCCCCTACCTGATTGTGGTCAGCCCCGGTCTGCCCTGGGGCAGCTTTCACTGCCATGCTGTTACTTCTGCTTCCAAGTCCACGATCAATTTTCCACTTAAACAGAAGAGTGGGGACAAGCATTTCAGCAGCTCTATATGGTGTCGGGGTTATTTCAGTCTGGGCTGAAGGAGAATTATAAAATGCTTTCCTTTTCTTAAAAATAATCTGAATTCTGGCAGGAGATCCAGCCCAGCTGTTATTTTGTGAACTGGCACATGCTGCCATTATCGGCTGTCCCCACCTGGATGTATTTGTGTCCAACCCACATTTAGTAATCATTGCAACAAGGTATGGGGGCTAAAAAAGAAACAAATCAACAAACGGCAACATGGCTCCGCATGTTACCAGATGCCACTCTGGTGATCTCAAGCATAGCTGTAGATTTTTATCTTTTAAATGGAGACGTCCCTTGGGCACCGCCACTGCCCCTGTCCACAGCTATCCTTGTCACCCAGCTGTCCTCTGCACTTGGCGCTGCAAGGCTCACACCGTAAGGCCGCGTTTGCTGTGTGAGGAGTATAACAGCGGACAAGGGCAGAGACTGAGGTCTGGGGTCCTGGGGACATTGTGGTTTTAAGGGACTGCCATCTCGGCATGTGTAGTCATCCTTCGGAAGGGTGAGACCACAATCAAAAACAGCTAGGGCTCAAGGCCGCTGTATGCTTTTATTTGCATTTATTGCTTGCGATTGCAGACGTTCATCTTTAAATATTTCCAGAATTAGGGGGTAATAAGAAAAGACAACAAAGGAGTCTAAAGCTAACAGAGGGAGGCTGGGATACTGTGTGGCACCGCAAGACACGAACCATTTCTAGGGCCCTGTTCCTGACTACGCCAGCTTGCCGCTCTGGGGAGCCCCCAGATTACATTGCTCTAGACTTGAGCATTCGCAGCATGCCCCTACCAAGGTTTTGACCTGTAAGCATGCCCAGGCAGGTTACACTTAGTTCTTCATTCCTCACTCCTAATTTCAAGTATGGCCTTATCCCCTATCATGAACTCCTCGGTTATTCCAGGGTCCTGATGAGAATGGTCCCCGTCTGGATTTGCTGTTGCTCCTTACATCAGCTGTGCGTCAAAGCCACCTCTGTGCATAATTCCATTAGTGCAGTGGATGTATAAAGGGGTGACCCCCTTTTCGGGGGTCTGCTCTCCATCCTGCATTGGCTTTGCAATGTGATCTCCTACCCTCTCTGTTCTTGTGCAAGAAATTTCTCTCTGCAGATGTTTTCCTAGAGCAGCTCATTTCTACTCCATGCTCTCTCCATCTGATCAGGACAGAAAAAATATGTGCTCTTTTTTGCCCCCATTTGTACTTTAATAAATATTTGTTTGGTAGAAAGTGAAGGGTGTCAACTGCATGAGTAATCTGCAGTGTTTAAATCTGTAATTGTTTAAATCTGTCTTTAAAACTTTATGGGATGTTGCCTGCAAGAAAAATGGTAATAGCTCTATTTTGTACTTCAGTCACAAGTGGTTTGACTGTGGGGCAAAAAAAAAAAAAGAGAGAAAAATATAGATTTATACAAGAGCAGAAAACGTAAATACAAAGTCACCAAAGTGGTTGTCTGCTCTCCATCCTGCATTGGCTTTGCAATGTGATCTCCTACCCTCTCTGTTCTTGTGCAAGAAATATCTCTCTGCAGATGTTTTCCTAGAGCAGCTCATTTCTACTCCATGCTCTCTCCATCTGATCAGGACAGAAAAAATATGTGCTCTTTTTTGCCCCCATTTGTACTTTAATAAATATTTGTTTGGTAGAAAGTGAAGGGTGTCAACTGCATGAGTAATCTGCAGTGTTTAAATCTGTAATTGTTTAAATCTGTCTTTAAAACTTTATGGGATGTTGCCTGCAAGAAAAATGGTAATAGCTCTATTTTGTACTTCAGTCACAAGTGGTTTGACTGTGGGGGAAAAAAAAAAAAAAGAGAGAAAAATATAGATTTATACAAGAGCAGAAAACGTAAATACAAAGTCACCAAAGTGGTTGTAAAAGACTCCCCAAAATACATCTTTCCAAGGATTTCTAGCGTGATTTTAGGGCAGTTTAAGTGGCTGCTGCCAAATTAGGCCAGAGTGCATTCACAAGGCAGAACAATCCCAGCTGTAACAAGCTACAACCCCAAATGCTTAGAATGTGAAACCTTTATCCAGTGACAGTCCTAAGGATTGACAAAAACTGGGTACTTGTGGGAGGTGACCTCCCAGCAAAGCTGCAAGTAGGCACATTCTCAGTACAGCTGGGGACACGATGCTGGGGACTTACTTAGAGGTGGCTAACTCAAGGATGCTGTAAACAAACAGCGCTGCCTCGCTGGCAGCGAGACCTGCCTGTTGTAAGGGGAGGTATAAACCTCGTGCTTGGGACATGCTTTCGCCTGTTGCTCCATTTTACAAATGAATATGCAGATAGAAAAGTTAATATTGCAAATACTTCAGCAAAACTTTCAAAATATTTAATCCCTATTTTTTTTGAGTCCTTTGTGTGTGTGCATTGGGTGAGGGTATGCATCTGTGCGTCTTCCACCGTAAGTATTCACATTTCCATTTCAAAGATTTATTCGTGAAAAATTCCTCTTTAACCTGTTGGAGGGAATAAGGAGATGTCAGAGGGTTTCCCCTACCAGGCGGTCGGTGGTCCCTAGCTGCTGCGCGGAAAAAGCCTCTTTGTATCCCCAGAGCAGCTCCCCTTCTCCAGGGGAGTGGCGAGTGCAAAGGCAGGGCAGCTCCATGCCTGTCAGCAAGCACCTGAGATGCAAAGGGAGAGCAGTAGCTCAATAAATCAATTCAACATACAGCAATAAATCAAACATAGTTGGAAATCAATTTTAACAATTAACAGTGATTCTTTTGAAGTTGACAGTAGAGGCCCCAACAGACAGAAGCACAAGAATAGCAAACAGTTGCTCTCGAGACCATGACTCTTGGGAAATATATTTTCTGTCCAAAACGTGCACGTATGTGTGAAGTGAGTTTCATGCAACATGGAAGGAACTTAATATTTTTAAATGTGTTAAGTGCTTGGTTTTACAGTAGTCCTAAGTGTAACAAACACCATGTTCTAAATCTGCAGCAACCTACGAATCCTGAAGTGTTGGGTGCACGTGGCGGTTCTCGCCCACACAGGGTCCCTGGGCAGTAGGGTATTCTCCCTGCAGACGTACATAGGAGTGTCAGGGGTGAGCTATTTGCAAACTCTGGAGATTGTGAATCAGATGTTTCTGAGAAATATGAAAACATTAGAGAAGTAAAAGTAAGTGAAAATGAAACAAAGTTGGTCTAAACTTCAAACAGTTCAGTTTGAAATAGACACTGCAGAGTTCGGATGGTACAAGAAGGCTGTACTGTACATGATAATCCTCAGGGCACAGGGATGGGTTAGGTGACCTCTGAAGGGTCATTCCAGCCCAGTGGTTCTCTGAGAAGACAAATAAACTGGAAGATGCAAATCTTATCTGAAAAGTGTAACATGAGGCCCACGTGTGGGATCCCATAAATAATTTGGGTTTTGTACAGTTGTGGAGGAAGGTTCAGTGAATAACTGCCAATTGTTCTGGTATTTAGAAGATGGGATGGAAAGACAAAGGAATGGCGTGAAGACTAAATGAAGTGGTTACATTTCAATATTTCCTGTCTGAGCTGCAAGGTGCTCTAAAAAATGGGTATTTTTTCAGTTGCTGCCATCTCAGAGAGAATAAGACAATGCTTGGATGTCTCTCATAAAGAAATCCTTCTGGACATGGCTGTGCAAAACATTGTGGGAGATTAAAGCATAGCATTCCAGTGACTTGTTTAAACATATCTTATTATATCTCTTTGCAGCAATCCTTAAGCCCCAACCACCAAAGACTATCTCCTCACAGCAGTGACAAATTCCGATCCCAAACAAACCACCTGGGGCATGCTGAATCGCTAAACACAAATGTCAGAGGTCTATATTATTTCCAATATTCTTTGACATTGCTTATGATGTGGCCTCTGGCACATTCCCAACAGAAGAAAGTTCAGTTATATTTCTTTCAATTAAAGAATCTGATTTAGCCACTAATCATGTCAAAGAATGTCTGGGGGAGGGAAAGGAAGAGGAGAACGTGAGCGAGTGGTGGTGTGTTCAAACGGGATGGCTTGTGCGATGGCTCATGCTATCTGTAGGGAAGCACAGGCACTACAGGATCTGGCTGGGACAAAGGTTGGCACAAACAGAAAATTGCTACGTGTCAAAAATATTATTGGTTTGATAAAATCATGTAAATCCTATTAATGCACAGACTCAAGCCTGCTACCATAGTGAAAATCATGCTCCCAGAACTCAGTTTTCAGTAAGAATGATAGGAAAGTCTTTGGGATGGAGAAAATCGGGATATCAGTGAATGGGAGCAGTTTAGTAAGCTTTATCCAGCATCTGCTGCAGCATCTCACCCAAGCATGTGCTCATCTGTCCACCCTAGAGGACCCCAGTGCTGGGCATCAGGGTACGGCAGGCAAGTAGCACACTGCTAGATCGGGGGCGAGTCTGACACTGCCACACCTCTCTGTATAAGCCCACTTTAGGGAAAGCTATAGTTCGAAAAACTAACAACATGCTGAGCCGTGTATTTTGGTGGCTCAGGACAACTAGGATTGCTTCACCTGTTTGAATGTGTTGCTGATCTTGAGGGAACGGTGGAAAACACAGACAGTTCCCAAACCTCAAAGAAAGTCTGAGACTGTTGTTAAGAGGATTTGCATTTGGAAAATTTTGCCAGGTTACACAAGCAGATGCAATACTTGGGATATTTCTGCTTAGGTTTTCCAAACCTTCCTTCTCCAACATCCTCGTGGTAAGTAACATTGCTTAAGATGGGGGCAGATGGACCTTTGTACACATATCTTGAGTGAGTCTCAGGGATTTCCGATGCTGGCGTCTTTTTAGGCATTGTGGCATCCTGCGAGACAACAGCCAGATTTCCATGTGCGGAATAGATGCTGTAAGGCGGAGAGCAGCTGTGGCATTTCTTATTTCTTCTCTATAGCAGGGTGGTAATATGTCTTAAAACCCACTCACAAAACACCTATACAGCCATAAGAGTGACTATATAGTTTCTTAATGTTGCCCACATATTTTTAATGGTATAAAATCATAACATTTTTCAGTGGGGGAGTTTTGTGGGGGTTTTTTGTGACACCTCAACATCAGGTGAGAAGTCTGAGCTGGCACTATGGACTCACTGAAATCTCTTGTCAGAGACATCCCGATGCACCTTCCTCAGGGCTGCACTGATGCCCTCTGTTGGGTGCACACACCCAAAGGCACACCCAAATGCGTCACCATAGCCTGGCTCTTCTCACGCATGACTCCATAACCTCATACCTAGAAATATTTTCTTTACAAAAGTATTCTGGCACATATTACTCATTAAGTCAAGCAATGTTGATATGAGGAATCTGCATGACTATACAGATGTGTGAGATACCAAGTTTTTACAATATTTGCATGGTTTTGGAACATCTGTTTTAAAAGCAAGAGCATTGATTGCACTTTTCTCAGCGACAGACGTGGTCTCACTGCTGGAGAGAAGTCCTCGGTGTAAGTACTAAGGTTTCTTTAGTGCCTAGACCTTAAGGTAACATATTGGTCAGGGATCAGTACTGTTGGTAACCTTGCACTTGAAAAGCTGACATCTCTAGGGAATGAAATATTGAGGACAGATGTATAAGGTATTGGACCATGTCTGTTTGTTGCAAATTCTGTGTCATGCTGCACATCTTACATACATTAAGGAGCAAATGGGCTCATTCCTGTGGCAGCAAACTTCACAAATCAGAACAAAAATTATTTATCATGACAGGCAGGTGGTACTGCAGACAGAAATGGCTTTTGACCTTGTGGAAATATGGTTGCAATGGTCTCACAGAGGCTGATTTTTTTCTTCCTACTGGCTTGAGAGAAATCTTCTGGTTTCAGTCAGGGAAAAATATTTTAAAATGGTGGTATGTCTCAGGCACGTGGACTTTATAACATACTTGCTTCTTTGCATCCACTTAAGCTATGAACTTGAGGTGTTATACATGCTGTTTAAAACATACTTCTCTTTTTATAAGAAAAGCTACATCTGCCTGTGTCTGCACTAAATCTACAACACCAGCTATTATACCGGCACAGCACACGCCAGTTCGACTAGAACAAGATGCAACAATCCTGTTCCCAGAATCTCTGTGAAATTGGAGATAATTCTGTGCAGGGCAGATTTTCAAAGGCCATGTTTAACATCTCTAAAGATGCAGCTGAGGGGCTCGGGAAATTTTCAGCAGTGCCCTGCTGCCTGGCGCCTGTCTGCATTCTTCCCAGGGAAATCCTGTAGCCGGTGGCGGCGAGTTGAGGAGCAGAGGCTGAGCCCTGGGTCCTGGGGTGTGCATGATGAAGAGGTGGAGGTTGTCACCTATTCGCATCAGTTGTGAGTGCTGTGTACCTTTCTGATGTCCTGGATTTAAGGAAGATTAATTCACACTGGGTCGGAGCTACTCATAGGACATGAGAACCTTTATTTGCAGGAGGGACCTGAGGAGCTTGGTGTGTTTGCCTTAGCAATATGAATGCAAAAGGGAGATGGGTTTCTTCTGTCTTGGTTTGACTGGGGAAGATAGAAGGGGGAGGGAAGATGTTTAAGCTAAATGACAAATGTTAGTGCAAGAGCTACAGGACACTTCTGGGCTGGTAATGAAGAGAAGATTTATAGCCATCAAGGAAGGGAGGTTTACTTCCAAAAGAAGTGATGGGAGCAGGAGCAACACTTACCCCAGGGCACTGTTAGGATGCACTGGATGAATTTGTGAGATGTGTTAGGAGATTGAGACAGGAGGGGGTAGACCAGTGGATCAGGATGTCC
>NW_008825076.1:4930214-4933249 GCF_000699105.1 Pygoscelis adeliae
CATTTAATTGCTTTAACAGATACAGAATATCTCTTTCCAAGGAATACATCATTCAGTGCTGGAATGCCTCTCAGCCACCCCGAGTGCACTCACTGCTCCTACAGCAGGCTGATTCAGCTTTAGTCCTTGCTAGGGACCTGCGTACAGGCCCTGACCAATGTGTTACAGCAGGGCAAATCAGAAGCATGCCGTGTGTCTGCCCTTCACGCTCATTCCTTCTCTGCTCCTGCAATTGGGGGAACAGTCTCTAAGCCACCTTTTCCAGCATCACCTCACTCCTCTGAGACACATTGGCTTCATTGCAATTTCTGAAGAGTGGATGTTTTGTATAAATACAGAATATCACAAGGGAGAGGGGAAAAAAAGCAAAAATGAAGGTTTAGGCATGTTGATGTGCAATTCCAGATTTTTTTGCTTGTGGGTGACATATTTGCAAACCAGGGGTGCTGCAGGGGAGGAGGGAGGGGTTTGTAAACTCATCTGTTGTGGAATGAATACACCGCTGAACTAATGAATAGAAACAAGATGTTTTAACCACCACCTAGAGAGGTTGCTGAGTGGCCATAATCAGCGCTCCCTAGGAGGTGGCCAAAATGTCTCCTTGCTATTCATTAGGTCAGAATAGCTTTCGTTTTATAATGTGATCCTTCTTCCTGACCTCCTTTCTGTTCTTAAATGACTTCAGGACTATAAATTCCCTCCTAGAAATAGCATTATTTATTTTACTATCTGGTGTTTGTTATGGTCAGTTGTGATCTTTCTTTAGATGTCCTTTTGAATCAAAATGGAATTTAGTGGCGACAGAGTTTGGTGCCCCCCAGTTTTTATACTGAAACATGCTTTGCATGCGCTAAGATTAGTTTGTTTGCAAAATGTTCCTGCTCTCTACAACCTGTCTATGAGAAATGTTTCTGATGTATTAGAGCTAGTTGTACCAACATTTCAGGGCTAGTTTGCTGCTGCTTTAAATATCAAGGAAGATTTTCAGATGGATCCCTAAGGCCTTGGCTGCAACACTAAGCAATACACAGCTCCATGGGCACAGGTGTGCTGTAACACTCATGGGACTGCTTTCTCCTTTCGGGCACACTAAGTCTCTGTTCCCAGCGATAAAGCAGGTGATTTCTAGTGCAATTCTGCTCCTCGCTGAAATCCCTGGCGCTGTAAGGAGCTCAGCCAGCCACTGGGGAGCAAGGAAAAACCTCCACGGTTATTATGCTTCATCAGCTTCTCTAAGTACTTCAGGCAATTCCTTTTGGGACTTTTTAAAATTTGCATAATAGGTGTCTTTACATCCTTGTGAAAAGCACTAGATATTTTAAATTATATTTCATCCTTAGAAAGTGCTGGAGACTTCCAGTTAAACTTCAACAGGCAGCTGGGGATCTTTACCAGGGCATCAAGCTCCCCGTTTCCTGCAAGTCCATTGTGAACGTGCATGCCCTTGTACTGAGAGTGAATGACAAACTGCTGTTTGGATTGAGAACCCTTTTGGGCCTGCCCACGGGAAGAAAGTTTCAGAAGTGCAGAGCCATTGCCTTGCAGTTTTACGTTCCACTTTGTATAGACAGAGAAGGAAAAATGAATTATCTGTAGAGAGGTAGAGTGGGTTTCTCTGCAAAAACAAACAACATGATTGAATGAAAACTATATACCAGAAGAAACTGCGTGTGTAAAGATCAGACTTTAAAAGGTTAATGGTAAGGTGAGGGACAGAGAGTTTAGAAAAAAAGGACAAAACCTTTGGGGGAGGCCTGATCCAAAACCCCTTGAAATCATAGCAGAGTGGTCAACACCAAATCTGTACATTTGAAAATTCAGGAGCTCTGGCTCCATGTGTGGGTTCTTAGCAGCTGGCAACACTGGGAGATTTGGGGCTGAGTATCTTCTGGAACCAATGGGTATTGACAGAGCTGTATGAAACCTCAGGATCTGGAGACGACAGTTTTATTGGCAGAGATAGATTTTATGAGGAAAAAGTACAGTATCTGCTGCACTTTCAAAGACTTTATTGTAGAAAGGCTTAAAATATTTGCATATGGACAATTGTTCATATATACTTAATGGGTGAGCTGAAGTGCAAGCCATATGTACAGCTTGTCATAGTATGTATGTACCATTTACAAATATGATAGATATTTGGAGTTGTCTAGAGACCAGTATGTTTTCTCCATGGTACTGAGTTCCAACAGAGAATTTGCCTGCATTATAATTTTAATCATTTATGGGAACCTTGCCAAAGGCAGAGAAAAAACAGCTTTTTGAAAAATACAGGAATATGGCTTAACTAAGCAATATTGATGAAGTCCGCAATGGTGTGTCCTGGATATTAAGAATTAAATGGCAGGTTCAAAACCAAACCAGTGGTTTGGTTTTCCATATTTCTCAGGAAGTTACTGAACTTAAAATAATTTTTGTTGTTTTAATGCAAGGGTAATGAATGAATAAAAGAACCAGGCCAATCTGCAAACCAACAGAGATTTTATGTTTTATTTTATTCTTTGTTTATGGGGTTCATAAAAGTTCAGTTTATGTTTTACTGGGTCTGAGCCTCACACACTTCCAGCTTCGGGTCCAGATGTGGAAAGTACCTAAATGCTGTAAAAAGCAGTTTGAAAGATTGTCTCAGTCAGATGGAGCTTGAAAACCACAGAGATCTCAGAGAGACTCTTGGGAAACCTCCAGCTGAGATTCCCAGATAAACTTGGATTAACTTTGAGATGGTGTGACCCAGAAGTCGGACACTTGGATTAGTAAGGTCTCCAACAAAACGACCAAAGCTCTCAGAAGTTCTCCCAAGGTTAAGTGTGTGGGAAGCGGAATTGTGATTGTCAAATAAATTGTATAATACAATGCTTTGTTTGTAGCTTTTGAGTTCAACAAGCATGTCTGCTTTCAAGATCAGTGGTGTTCTGTCAAATCATTTAAGACTTGGTTCAGAGCCCATTTATATTAATGGAGTGACTCCCTTTGACTTAGTAAACTTAGATACTTCCTATCAATTTTGAGAGACTTGCCAGCCAGCCAGCCTTTTC
>NW_008825076.1:4933457-4960097 GCF_000699105.1 Pygoscelis adeliae
GGAACCAAATCTGGAAAACGCATTTGGTGTTGGTACCTGCAGACGGGCTTGAAGCTCTACTACAATCACCAGAGATGTTCTCAGTGCAACGTAGGGAGCTATTCAGCTTGCCTAAGACAAACATTTGCACTTGGTCAGCTGAATGACTTGCTAGACTTCATTGACTGTATAGGAGTGTGTATATGTATGTATATAACCAAAATTATACTTCCATTTCAGCTACTGCTTAGTCCTGAAAGCACCTAGAGTCCTCAGTAGTCTTGCTTTACTCTGGGTTGCCCAGGTGTCTTGGGTATCCTGCCAGGGTGCGTGCAAAATGTTGCAGCGCTCAGCAGCTCAGCATCTTTTTCACACCACAGGTGTGAAACCCACATTCAGGATTCAGAAATTAAGTGTTTTCCTCCCTCTGTTCCCAGAGAGGCGTTTGGGAGCATTCTCAGAGCACAAAATACACTCTGACTACAAAACACAGCCATCATTTTCTTTTGCAGCACAAGCAGAGGAGTCAGTAGTGATGCAACAGCAGGGTGAGGCCAGGCAGATAGGTTGAGGACAGATTTTGAAAGCTAAATCGAGTCAGCCAGTAGATTTTGCAGAAGTATGTAAGTGGTGTGTATGCCAGATTCTGGCTGATTACAACAAACCAGGTGAAACTGTCCTTTAATCCCTCTGAACTCAAATTCAGGAGATAGTTACCCTCCTTGCTCTCACTGCCTTGGATTTACATGTGGAAATACCTTTTCAAACCTGACCTTGCATCTTCTGCCCTCTGAATTAGTGTATTTCTTCCATCTTTTTTCTAACTTAATTTTACGTTTTTTTAAAAACCAAAAATGACAGAAAGGATGGCAATCAAAACTACTTGGTAGAGCACAAATATTGATAACCACTTAACAAAAACGTCCCTGGCAGATATATTTAGTTTACCTAAGAGTTAATGGAAAGCAGTGTCCAATTCCAAGTGTTGACATGATTTGTCAGGTTTGCCATTCTATATGTTTGAAGTTTCCTTTGAGGGGAACTGACCCAAAACTGTAACACTAAATAAACACCCTCTTCAAATAACCAATGGCGGTTTCCTAAATTGCCAATCAAATCCATAAATAAAGACACAAACTCTGAGTGTATTTAAGTCATGTTTAGCAGAACAGAACCAAACAATAACATTCTTGTTAAAATGTATTTTCATTTCAAAGCTGTTTTCCCATGAACATTCCAAATGTAAACAGTCCTAAAGATTTCTAAATTATCTTTGCCTTTGCTTCTTGGGTGGGTGGGGGTAAAAAATGAATCCAAAGCTACATTAGAAACACTGAAGTTGGATATGAAAGTCACAGAGACACAATACTGCATATTGTCATAATTATCACTTCTTTCTTAAAGAAAAGAAAGAAAAGACCAGTTGACTTGGGTTATGAAGACTCTAGAGTCTAAGCAGCATTTGAAGCGGTCTTATGTTGCAAAAGAAAAGGAAATGTGTCTTAGCGTTTTGTTCACAAGAAACACCACATCGTTGTGGACAATGTTCACTGCCCCTAGTTGTAGCATAGACATCCAGGACTGGCATCTACCTTTCCTAAGTCCTCTGGGTGAAATCTAGGGAAAGCGAAATTCTGCTCCCAATTGCTCTCTGCAGTCAGGGTTAAGCAGGAAACAAAGAGCGTGAAAGCAAGCAGGAGAGGGAACAATTTTAAGTTAAATTTGGCTTCAAGTTCTGCCTTTCTGACATGTCAGCCTGCTTGGGCTCCCTGCTCCAGCCAACTTTTCTCTCATGTTGCTCTCAACCCCTTCACTGGTGTGTGAAATTAAGCCTGTCTTTCACTTGCCATGATACTGCACTGTTCTTAACGTCTTTTTTAATTAGGCCACTGGGGAAAATGGAGAAATGTCTCAAGGAAGCCAACTGCTTCTGAAATCCCCCTTCTCCTGCTGTTGGATTTGGTATTTTCATGGGATCCCTGGCTTCAGAGCTCTTTTCACAAGGAGGTGGGTGATTCAAGGCCCATTGGAGTTAGACTTTAACTAGCTTCAGTGAGCTTTGGATTGAGATCTTATCTTTCACAGACATTTAATTCTTACTTCAAATAGTCTTTCTCATTCAGATCATGTTCAGATGGTTGCTGGAAGATCTTGGAAATCCTAGCACATCAGTGTCCCTAAAAAAGGGAGTGATTTCTGTGCAAAAGGACGCCCTGTAACACATGCAGCCCCATCTCTGAATTAACTGCTGGTTCCATTTTCATTATAGCCAGTGGGGCACATTTTGGCAGTTGAAATAAAAGGAGGCTAAAAGCCAGCAGAAATCTTTCTTGTATTGCAGTAGTCTTACATAGCTCCCAAAGATTATCTCCATCAGGTGCTTCCAGAGTTGCAGTAAGGGAACTGGAGCAGAAGCACTGGTTTAGAGTGTAGGTTTTGCCCACGACTCTCATTATTATCCTTTCCCAATCAATCCATGCAGATTTTTTTTTTTTTCCCAGAACTAAAACAATGTGTCAGGAGCCTCTGCAGTGAGGGGGGAGGAGGGCTGGCAGAAATGCCCAACCCACACCCTTCTGCTGGTGCAGCAGAGGGCACAAGCCTGGGAAAAACCTGCCAAACACGCTTTTTTCTCAGAATAGCCACGTTCACTCTAGCTGTTTTGCCACCATAGCAGTGCCTCCCAAAGGGTATGCATTCCTCAGTCTCTAAACGTTGGCGGAGCGCTGAGCCTTCTTGCACCCTGACACCAACAGAGCCCACCTAAGCGTAGGACAAGGTCCAGATGCAAATTCAACGATGTTTTAGGCTCTCTCCCAGATGAGAGTTAAGCACTGTCTCCAAGGGTGTGCAAAAGAGGCTCTCTCCCACTTTCCAGACCGCTGGTGGCCAGGACATGAGCTCAGGAGGCTCTCTGTCCACCCCCTTCATCCCCTTCTGTTCCTATACCCAGGATTAATGTCACGGTGTCACAGGGAGGTGTCATTCTGGAGTTTAGAGAGTTAATTTTCCCTTCGCATGAATCAATAGCTATCATCACATGATGCAGAGAGTCTGAAACCTCAAATGCCAAAGTGCTCTGCATTACGCACACACCTCTGTTTTGCCCTCAGGTGCAATACACAGTTTAGTGAGAGCAAAGATGCCAGTTTCTGTGCAGGTATTTCACATTATCACTTAGATTTGCCCCAGGGTAAAAAGGAGGAGGGAATCCTCCGTTTCAAAAGGATATTTTAGTCTATGGGGCCACTGGGAGTGTGTTTTCCTAAGTGCTATCTACAAGCAACAAGAAACAAAAGAGTCGAGAAAGACTCAAACCAGTCTTTGTCACACACAGGGAACACCACAAAGAGCACATTTATTTTTAATCTGGTATTAAACCACAAGAATTAATCCACAATATTCAAACACTTAAGCATTTAAGTAACATTAAAGCTCACTATTTTTCAGAGTGCCTTATACAAAAGATTTATGGGTGCTAGTGAAAACAGTAGGTGGGAAAAAGCTGCCTTTTGGTATTCCTTCAGGAGAAATCAGGGGGCTGATAACTTCTGCTGCAGTTTGGTTCAATTACTAAGAACTCGTCAAATTTTAAATTCCCTGAAAATTATGTTTCTGCCCCTCCCCAGAACCACTGAAAAGCTCTGAAGCTAGTCAGGATGAGAAGACTGTATGACAAGGAATCAGTACTTGTGAAAAAAGTAGGCAAAAATGTGAGTTTACTTTTTATTTTATTCTCACCTTGCTTTACATAATGAGCCTTCATTTGAGCTTGTAAAATATTTAAAACATTTGTGCCTGGGCACATAAGATACTAAAGAAAGCCAGACTAAGTTAGGATCTTCCTGCGTGAAAGGTGGGCAACAGTAGGGGTGGGAGATAAAACCACCCCAAATCGCCTGGCTTTTACCATGGGCCAGGAGCAGGCACAACAGGCACTACTACAGAGCAGTTGATGGGTGCTAAAAGAGCCTCTTGTGCTCCAGCAGAAAAATCCCAGTGACTGGTAAAATGGCTTTAAGATCGGGATAAAACTAACATTATACACATATCTTCAGGTTTTAAATAAAATAGTGAACATTTTCAAGGAAAGAGACTTCTCTCAGGGTGATCTTTCGCTTAGATTGAAAGGAAAGTTCCATCAGGTGAGAAGAAAGAGTTGGCAGAAAATTATGTATCACGGCAGTAAATTTTCTAAAATGTATTTTTATAGCACTTTTTATCTGATACGTAAACTCTGTGAGGCAGAAGAACAACATCGTACCACAAAAGCACTCAGAGGTGAAATGATTAGCCACAAATCACATTGATTCTAATTTTATATTCAGGATTGTAAATCTGGAGTAAGGTCTTTGAGTAGTGAAGACATCCTGAATTTCCACCAGGTCAGCATTAGGCCATTAGTCTAAAATGAAACTTGGGCCCTCCTTCCCTATTTGGATAAATATTCTCCATTCAAAAGTAAAATATCCTTATGATGGTGTTTCTAAAAGCAGATTCTTGGTTTTGGTACATAGTACCACTTGGTTTTGTAGTAGTTATGAGGAGTTTAATTCTGGTTGACAATTTGTATGCTGCAAGCCAAGATGAGGAGTCTGGACGTGAGGTTGGGGAGCTGCGTCATGATACAGATTTTCTCCAATGTATGGATAAGTTTGACTCTACATTTTGGTCTGAGATCCCCTCTAATATCTTAGTCTTATGCTGAGTAGTTTAGCTGTTGTTAAAATGTAGTTTAGCTGGTAGAAGTCTGGGCTCGGACTCAGGCATCTTATTTAGGAAAATGCCTGGATTTCTATTTTTTAAAAAGTACTTTCAGTGGTTTCCTTCCTTCCTTGGAACACAGACTTTTTCATGAAATCTCTGTGCGATTTACTCCAGTTCCTATATACCCCCTGTCTGTGCTCCTGTGCTTGGAAAATGGCACCAAAATCACTGATGTAACTTCATGGGAAACTGGGAATTACTTCATTTGCATTTTGGTTTGGAAGAGGCTACAGGCATAGTGTGATTTCCAGGCAGGACCGGGGGGACCATTTGTCAATTATATAATTTTCTAGATAGTTTCACAAAGTGTGTAGTGAATGTTAAAGAGCCAGTGAGAAGCTTGGATATTGCAGAGATGATAAATCATCATGTGAAACTCAATAGGAATTGTTTCTTTAGCTGTGTGATATGTGAAAACTGTGCTAGAGGCTACATCTCTCAGAACTGCCCATTACCTAAATTCCCTTCAGCTCAAATGTAAATCCTTTTAAGAGACTAAAGACGCTTTGAAGTTGAAGAGTAGCTCCTAATGACAAATATATATTTTTTCTAAATGTTGTTAGTCCTTTACTTCTTCCAGCAAATCCCTTCTCCCAGATTATGTAAGATACAGCTTAACTATAATAAAACAAGCCTACAGTTATTAATATTTTTGAAACTGTCGCCTCCTGATCTTTCACAAGTTTGATTGCTATTGTTACTCTTACTTTGTTTTTCTTATGTCTTGTCATCTTTAATGTTGTTGGAGTGTGTGAGAAATGAAATTTTGGGAGAGCACATAGAGGCTGCTGAGCAGCGCTGGGTGCCAGTACACTGCCAGGCAATCAGGACCAGCTGAGGAGCTCAGCTCCCTCCTATGCTTCTGTCCCCAGAAAGTTCGCAGTAGTACGAGCTGAGGTGGAAACATTTTATACACAAAGGTTGTGCACTCTGTGGAAGAAAGCCTATTCCAGGTGAAACCAGAAAGTCAGTCAGCTTTTGAAAAGCACCAAAAATTAAGTGTATGGAAGACTGGAGCTAGCACATGCAGGTAATCATAGAAATTTCTTGTTGGCAGAAATCTGTACTTTCAGCTAACAATGAATTCTTCTAAGAATTTTCTTTCACAATTTTTCTTCAGGAAATATGATTATTTTTTTTTTCCATGGGGAAATGTAAAATTCTTTTAAAGGTTTAACTGCATACTTGGGTGAAAATATTGACTTTGTTATAAACCAATTTTATGAAGTAGATGTTTTGGATTGAAAAAATCCAAAGGAGAACAGTTTTGAAACTGCCACTATGTTCCATGGGATTCCTCAAAACACACATAAACACAAACACACCCTTGTGTTCCCTGTGTGACAAAATGTGGACAAACAGTTCCCACTTGGATTAATAGGAGCTGTATGTCTAAAACTTCTGTGTTGCTAGGCCTTTCTTTTGCTGTATAGGGACAGACTTCCTAGAAGGAAAATAATGCTCAGACTGTTGAGAAACCCACAGAAGCTGCCTCTGAGCATGAAGGCAAAATCACAGACTTGGTAGAAAGCAGCATGAATGTCGTAGTATTAATCTTTGTAAGTGGAGAAACTTATCTGAATGAGTTTTTGACCAGAGAACAGTAGCGCTATTTTCCCAAATCTTTTTCTTATGTTCACTTTGCTTTCTTTCAGTGCGATTATCATTAGGGTTCCTTTATCTTGGGAATTGAGGGTGAAGCTCTCCAGGAGAGGAAAACAAATGAGATTGGAGAGGCCCAGTCTCAGCAGCAGGGAGTTCGGATGACACTACTTGTGCTCTGTATCATTTTGCTGTGCAGGGGTAAGGATGAGACTAGGTGGGTTGCAAACTTCAGATTTGAGCCTACCCAAATTTCAGAGCTTTTTGAATCTTGCTAATTATTCTCCTCTGAAAATCCAACCTGTTCAGATTCCATTCTGGGCTATTTCAGTTTCAAGACCTCTGTTCATGTAAGCCATGAAAGTTAGTGCTTGGACACCATTTTGCCTTAAAGGGTCATTTTTCCTTTGTGAGATGAGTTGCTAAAAACAGAAATTACAGAATTTAGGATGGGTTTTTTGTTGGGGTTTTGTTTTTTTTTTTCTTCACAGGGCTGGAGGTCACCATGACTAACCAAAAAGGTATTCCCAAGTCTTGATACTGTTTTGCAAACTGTTCTATATTAAATATCATCCCTCTAGTGAAAGCTGTCAAAACACTTTCATCTAACCTTCACCAGTAGAAAAATCTCAGTGATGCCACATAGCAAACATTATACAAATAACTGTCAGGGTTCATTAAATCTCCTTTGAAAAAAATTATTTTCTCCTGTGCTTTGAGCATTTTAATTTTTTAAGGTGTCATTTCTAAGCACTCTAGTGCTGATTTGCTTCTGGAACTTTTAGATCTCTTTTTCATTTATTTTAATGAAAGCTTTAAAAAGCAGAATACTAGAAAGAATTTTCCTATCCCTGTTTACATTGTCTTTATGCCATTTCAGTGACACAGAAAGGACTGGCTATGGCTTCAGATGAAGCAGCTGCAGATGCTTGCGTGTCCGTTTAAAAAAGCATTGTGTCCATGCTTGGGGCAGAAGTGGACGAAAACTGAGTATAGAGGCTTTAGGCAGCCCTGAATTACACCAAGGCTGCTTCAGTGCCAGCAGACTATAACAGCATCTGAAACAACTTGCCCATCTGCATCATTCCTCAGCAACATAAAATCAGCCCAGCTCAGGGATACTCTGGCTCATGAAAGGATCTAGATTCCAAATTAATTAATCTGGGTCATTTATTTATTGTAACATATAGAAACTCTATTTTGAGAGGGCTGGACAACACATACAACTGAAAGACTGTCCTATCCCAGAGGCAGGTCCCAGACAGCAGGTGAATAAAGACAGAAAAGTGCTAGGAAAAATTGAGACTGTATTGGTCTGAGGCATCAACAGGTAGCAATTTCTTCTTTTCTGTCATATTTTCTGCAAGGGTAGAACTAAATAAATTGCTATTTCACACACATTCACACATCTAAGTATTGAAACTATGTAGGGGAAAACCTTCTGCTCTCAAGTCTTGTCTAGACGCTGAGTGTGCTAATGTAGCAAATGGAGGTGTGATTATAGCACTGCTGAACAGCGCTTCAGGATGGGGAATGCCTGCAATGAAGATTGGGATAGAGATTTCGCTGCTGGTTTGCTGGCACGTGCCAGGGCTGCAGGTCATCCCTTTGCATCTTCACAGAGGCAACTACTTGGCACAGTCCTCCCATCATTGCCTGGGTAGTTATTACCTTTCTCTAAATTTTCCATTGTGCTAGTAAAGCTAGGAACAAAGCCAGCAACACTTCAGATGTAATTAACCCTGGCCCTGCAGGAGCGGGAGCCAGCATGATGGCTCTGGGGCAGCCCTGCACAGCCACCCGCTCCGAGCACTGAGCACTGCGGGCTCTCTGCCCCTAACGTGCAGCTTGGGGCTTTCTTTTCGGCGATAAGATAAGGACCTCACTGGACTTTGAATGCACTGACATTTGCTTTGAGAACAGATTAAAAAAATGACAGAAAAAGTTCCCAGAGATCTAAAAGCAGAAACATGTGTTGGAATATGAGTACAGGCTTTTTCTTCTTAACTAAATTGAGCAGTAGGAGATAGGAGTTTGGGTGACCCCTTCCTCACAGTGGGTGTTACGCAGACTCAGGCTTTAAGCACTTCCTTAAGGACTGTCAGGAGACTGGGATATAATTCAGTCAAAGAGGGCAGCAAAAGCAACAATGTCAAGGGAAGGATTTTATGTTTCAATTTAAGTGAATCCATTTGTTTTCTTTTTAATGGGAACAGCACTGTGACTCTGCAAGAGTTAGAAATGAGCTCAGCAACTGGAAACTGAAAAGCAGAAATCCTATTGCTCCTCGGGCTGAGGTTTGTGCGTCACTGTTGTAATGGTTATTTTGGTGATCCAAGGGATGGCTCCGATTAGCCCTGCCTTGCTGTCACTGTACCTGTGCAGATCACTTTAAATCCATCATCCATAGATTGCCCATCCCTAAAGAAGAGTGTGATACTGCTTGCCTTCACGTTTGAGACTTCTTGAAAAAATGGGGCATATAAAGATCCACACATATTGTTGTCAGAATGCAATGTAGAGACACTTCCATGCTATGTACTTTGTATGGTAAACTTTCTAAAGGTGGCAATGTGAAGTAAGCTGAGAGGCAAGTGCTGAGAGAGCTGGAGGGAGCCACATCTTTACTTAATGCTCCTGTCATTGCCTCTGCAGCCAGCCAAAGCTGTGCTGGTTCATAGCTCTTTCACCTCTCCTGGCAGGTGATTACAGGCTTGGTACCAACTGGAGCTTTAATAGCTACTCATTCCCAGCTAGAAACTTTACAACTAAACCTCATGGACAGAGGGGTCTCCAGAGCTCCAGGTTTAATCTGGAGTAATTCAAGGAGCCCTGGTTTCACGTGATAATTTATATGCTATTAGAATTTTCTCTTTTCCTCTTGACAAATTTCTGGAGTTTTGCATTTTAGAAAGAGTGATGCTCCTTTTATTCTAAGACATATACAGTTTCATTGTTTTCCTGTTCAGTCTCTGTATCCTGTGGTGGCAAAACTTGGAGAGCCAGCTAACCGAGCTGGGAGAGTTTTCCAGAGTACTGTCGAGTGGATTATTTATGTCCATTACAAAAATAACTGGGTTTCTAAGTATCCATCTTGTGGGGCACTCTTAGCTCAGTGTAACATTTTCATCATGAATAACCAATTAAAAAACTCATCTTGCAAAGCTGTGTTGAAATGCCCATTTGGGGAAACTGCAGGCACTAGCGCTGCAGTGGATCTGCTAGCAAAATAGACCCAAAAAATGAACTGTACAATACGTTTCAGAAGGTCATATATTTTTACACATTCTAAAAGTTATATCATTTATTATCTGGACCTGTTTCAATGTTTAATTTGACTCCAAATTCCTAGCAGAGGTGCCAGTGCAAATGCTATTTCACGTTTGTGCTGGCTGTCTCAAGATAAAGCTGTCTGGAGTCGGGTCCGGGCCCCCAGATCTGTCCACATTGCCGCAGCCCTCTGACCACGTGAGGACGGAGCGAATGTGACCTTTCTCAAGTGCTTTGATGCGAATCTGCAGGACAGGGAAGTCCCTCCCTGTGTAAGTGAAGGGATTGGATTCGACACCTGCCCACTGAAGTACAGGCTTTTGTGAACCGGCAGAGAGCATTTCCAGTTTGCTTTGAAGAGGCTAATGTACTTCAGCTGTTCAACGCCTATAAAAGTCAGGCCATTTATTTTGGTGCTTGAATAGATGTAGGTTTTTAAGGTCAAAAACCAGCATGGAT
This sequence comes from Pygoscelis adeliae, assembly GCF_000699105.1. Taxonomy (NCBI): domain Eukaryota; kingdom Metazoa; phylum Chordata; class Aves; order Sphenisciformes; family Spheniscidae; genus Pygoscelis; species Pygoscelis adeliae. The sequence goes on from NW_008825076.1 coordinate 4,943,535, forward strand.
TTCAGTAAGGAAGATTTTCCTTAAAAACTGCATGGCCGTGAACGTATGATTTAGTTCAAAACTCAAAGACTAGAAGTACAAGACATTGGGCCAGTTTCTCTTTTGACAGATACTTGGCCTTTACTGATCTTTCTGCCTGTCCTACCTACACTATGGAGGCAAGAGGTGTACCAGTGGGAATTTTGGAAGCGTAGCACCGATCCCCCTGTGATAGCACGTAGGCTGGGGCTGTGTGGCAAGTTGGCCCCTTGTCCCAGCACCTCGCTGGGACTCGCTCATGTGCCTCTCCGCACAGAGTCCTCTGGGCAAAGTCTTGCTTCCAAAAAGCCCTGAAAAGCCTCTTTTCTGTGTAAATTTGTAATTCCTGTTATTGAGAGACCCAGGAGTTTAAATAAAGCCCAGAATCACATGGGGTGTTCCAGTCAACACATTTATGGTTTTCCTTTTTAAAACATTCTTAAAAACATTCTGCAGTCAGCTGTGTGGCAGCCAACAGCCATTGCTTTCTTCCACATCAGAACATGTAGGAGCATCTATTTTAGTTGGGAAAAAACAAGAAAACACACTAACTTGATTTTCCCTTTGATCCCTCATATTTCCTACATGCTTTCCTCTCCGTTTATAGCGTCTGACATAATTCCTTTGGTCAGATTTTATGCCTGAAGTCATTTAGGCCAATTTTAGCTTCTTTTTTTTTCAGGACTTTGACGTCTCAAGCAACTTAATCTAGGTCAGTAAAGTACCTGCTGTTGAAAGGAATTTTCTTGAGTAATGTTTTGATGTCAGCAGGGCCTTCCTCGGCATGTGCAGGTCAGAGGTCACCAAGCGTGTACAGTATGGAAAGGGCAAGCCACTACTTATTAAATATTGGTCAAAAAGCAGTCTGCAATGATACGTATATACATATTTTAAATCCTTTTAAATGAAGGGCTTTGTGATTTTTAAATGGCTGAAGTGATGTAGTGTAAAAATTCCAGCAATGTTTTCTTTGGGGAAGAATGTGCATATGAAATGCTTGGGTTCAGGATCACACCGCAGAAGTAGCAATTACACTGATTTCAAATAATTCCCAGACCAAATCTAATTGCTGAGTTTACAACTGTGTGAGCCCAGTGAGCTCATTCGTGAGAACAACCACAGGATTTGGCCCGTGGATTACAATGAACCATTGGTAGCTCATAACAGGAATAAACCTGACTTAGTTAATATTGACGCTGCTGACTTTTGCATCAAGTTCATAGTTTCCAGTTTCCACTTTTTTACTACTTTAAGGTGCATTTTTGAGGACCCTTATCATAACCGTCAAAAGCTAGACTGTTCCTGGCCAGCAAGGGCCGCAGAGCAGTTCTCCGTTCTGGCCTTTCATGGCCATGTCTTTTGCAAACACCTAACGAAGACACTGGGGCCAGGTAATTAGCTCTGTAGCCAAGGCAGAAATACCAGCTGCTGTGACTGGGAGAAAACTGAAGAAAAATACAGGATGTCGCATGAGCACCAGAACTAACAAAGATCTTTTTTCTGGGTTCATATTTCATGATTGATTTAATTTTGTATCTGAAAAGGGGAAGCTTCCTGTTGTTGGGTTCAGGCATTTGCAGGGACCACTCTCCTGTACCTACCTACCTACCTGTTTTCAAAAAAACTGAAGGAATTTAAATGACTAGCTGACCTTCTGTCAGATTTGATTAAGAAGGGTTCAAACATAACTGAGGTGAGTCACGGGTATAAAGGCAAAAACTCAGCAAAATGTGTAATTGCTCTTCATTTCCAAATGACAAAAAAAAGGGGGATGCCCAGTCTTTTCCCTAAATTTTTGGAAAAAATATTGTGAATTACATTTATCTGTTTCTTCAGTCATTTCAAAAGAAGAAGCACAAACCAGTATTTCAGCATTGGTTTAGAACATCCCCTGAAAAACCTAATTTGAATGACATTACTGGAAACTAAAGTGATTGTATATGTGCTTGTTTAGCTCAACACTGAGTAGTCTATCAGTAGTACACTAACAAGTAGTGATATTTTTGCCCTTTTAAATTGTCTTGCCTTAATTTGTTACATTTGGTTAGCTGGTTTCTAGTGGATTAAAGTATGACACAATGGTTCTCAAATTATGCTCTGCAGAGCATTTTTTGGTGGGCTTGATCGAACCCATGGTCATGAGATGCTGTTTTCCCTCATTTCCAGTTGAGAAGTTGTATTATGAGACTCTAAAAATACATTCACATGTTTTCATTAAATTGTTTCTCTATGGTAGCAATTGTTACAGTTGCTGTGTTCATGTCTTTGATCGCTATTGGGAGGAGTGGTGGCTTTTGTGATTGGAAATGGATGAAGAACGGAGCCAATCCAAGTATGTGTTTGCATGAGGGATGTATTTTTTGTGGGGGAGAGAGAAATCTATTTACATGTGTATTAAGGGGAACACGCCTCACAAATTGTTTTTGCCTTTTCTTCCTTCTGTGAACTTTTAAAGTAGAAAGATTTACTTAGTTAATTTATTTTTAAACTTATGAAAATGAAAGGTGTGGGATTTATCTCTGGGAAGGTCTTACATGTATGCATAAAATGTTCTGGTAAGCAAAGAATAACTTAAATTGTGACTGTTGTATTTTAGCAAAGATCTCTTTTATTCAAACATTTCTTCAGGCATCTGAGTTATATAGGAAGTTGCCAAAACAAAGCTTTGAACACCCAGAGTAAAACACCTTTCCTTCTGCTTGCTCAGCTTTCCTCTTTTAAGAAATGAGATTATGAGAGGTCACCATTCAGTGAGTTTCTCAGTTACCATTGTCTTTCAAACTAGACAGGATCAAAAATCTAGTAAAAGAAACTAAGAAAAATGTACATTAACTAAATATGTACATATATAAATACAGAAATGTTTTGTATCGTGATTTAAATAAATGAAAAAGAATAAAATAGGTGATTTTTTCTTTCCCACTGTCTCTTTCAGAGTTCAATTTTAAGATATTAATTCGATCCTGAAGATGTCTCAAAAGTGCTCTTTTAACTAGGACTGGTAAAAAAATGATTTCCCTACCCTGAAACTTTTCTGAGATATGTTAAAAAAATTTCCACTCCAAATAGCCTGAAAAATTCAAGCTTTATCCCCCAAAATGACGTATCTGAGAACAGAACATAAACCCATAAAATGGAAGTAAATTGAAAAATCTTCATGCGTAAATTTTTAAATCGAGTAATTTTAAATAGTATAGTTCAATTAAATACATAAATGAGAAAGAAATTAATTTCAAACTTGAAACAGAGATTTTTCATTTTACACTAAGTGCAAGAACTTCCCACTTATGGCTTCATAGTGTATTTTTAATGTTAGTTGGTGTTTCCTGGAGATGGTCACCTGAGCTGAAACCTTTGCCAATCAAGGAAAAAGCAGAATTCTCTAGGATTTATTTCTTAGCCTTGTTCTTTTCTGGAGGTTAAAAGTGAACCTTCCTCCTCCTTACAGCTATAAACATTAGAGTCCACACAAAGAGAAATCTATTTGAAAGTGGCTGAATAAAGTCAAGAAGGTAAATTAGAATCATCTGCTTTCCAAAGCCTTTCTTCTCTCCATAAAACAATGCCCTCTCCTGCCTCCCAGGCTGTGACTAATTCTCTAACAGTCCTTTCGTTCCAAGCAAAACTCTCATGTAGGCTGACCATATTTTAATGAACAAATGCAGTGAAGATTGACTTTACAGGATTTTTTTTCCCCTCTTTACTTCAGTGGCGGTAAGTGCACAAGGGACAGAAAGTGGAGAATACTAGCCTCAACGTAGATGTTGAAGGATAGTCAGAAGGTTTTTTTTTTTACTGCTGTGTGATTTTGATATAGCTGTGAGTCATGGCACGCATACAGTTACTTGAGGTTCATAAATGAGGGGTGTTTAGTACCAGCATATATGTCAGGGGCCTCTGTGAGGAAGCATATGCTGAGGGTGTTCCTTAGAAAACCATCATATCCCTACTTTGGGGAGAAGCAAGATGATGGGACTAGCTCCAGAAGGCTGCAAGTGGAGGGCTGGGGGTCTATCACAGCCCTTCCTTTGGAGGCCACAGGACCAGGAGTGTCCCCAGAGGGCTGCAGATCTGCCCTGGAAGGGACACAGAAAAACAATGGTTTTTTGAGCTGCCTGCAGCTCAAAATCAGATGGATTTCTACCCTGTTGGAACAGCCTGGTCAGAGGAAAGGGTTAAAAGGAGGACAGTGTGGTCAAACCTGCAAAGAACCTATGTCATTTAAATCCTTGTCATAAAAGTTGGATATCTTTGCATAGTTTAAGTGAGCTCCACTTTGATGTTTGAAAGTGCTAATCTCCCTTTGGAAGTGCACATCAGGCACTGTCAGACCTTCTCCTCACAGTTTTTAGAGGGAAATCAGCTCTTATGACACTCAAACCAGTTGGTGAAAGGGAAGTAACATTTATTTGAAAGAATTCAGGCATGTTAGCCACCTCAAATTCTCACAGATTTGACACTTTTTTAGGCTGATTTAGCCCAAAGTAACTGAACCTGCTTTTCTAGTGACTCCACTTGCAGCCCCGAGACCTGTTCTTCCGATTTGCCTTTCTGAAAATTAGGGAATCCCTTGAATCATCGGTGGTCCGAAGACTATGTCTTCCATATGGCATCCTTTACCATTAAAAATCACAAGCCAATTGTAAATTGAGCTACAGGACTAAATCCAGAACAGCTCTTTTGATTTCAGCAGTTACCTAAAATTGTATCAGAATGAGAAGGACGAAAAAAGGCCAGCTCTATCCTTTTTTTTTTTAACCTTCTTTTTGTTGATAGGAGATCTTGTTAATTTGAGACCCCTTTGGCCAACCCAAGTGCCAGAGGGCCATGCAGTGCTTGGTTCAAGCCCCACATTGGGCTGCTATAGTAATTCTCATAACATGCAACTCAAATCCTAGGTTACAACAACTTAAAGGTATTTCTATTACAATCTTCACCCCTGGTCCCTTTGGGCCAGGTTATAGGGTTTAACATTGCAATGAACTCCTCCCCTTGCCCCTGCTCCAGCTTGGACTTATCCACAGACTCCAGTCCCTTAGGGGTGTATCTGCTCCAAGTGGAGCCTTATCTATGAGCCACAGTCTCTCCAGGGAGATCTGGAGAGACCTGCTGCGGCATAGACTTATTGGGTCACAATGCCTTCAGAGATATACCTGCTCCAGCGTGGCCTTACCCACAGCCGCAGTCCCTTCAGAAGTAAACCTGCTCCAACACGGCCTTAGCCGTGGCTGCAGTCCCTCCAGGGGTGTGCCTGCTCTGTCGTGGGCTTATCCATGGCCACACGCTTTGAGGTGCTCCAGCATGACATCATGCACAGCTACTGATGTGTCAAGGTGTACCTGCTGCAGCATGGACTTATCCTTGGGCCACAATCCCTTTGGAGGTATACCTGCTACAGCATGGCCACAGACACTTGGAGATGTATCTGCTCTGGCATGGGCTTATCCGTGGCCACATGCACTTTGGGGTGTCCTGCTCTCGTGTGGACTCATCCACAGGTCCCAGTCCCTTTGACTGGAGTTGACACTGGAGTTCCAGCCTGTCCAGTACAGCAGCACAGCAACAGCAGCTATGCCCTGACCATCTGCCAGCCTAGGCGCATGGCCATTGCTGTTATCAAAATGTTCCCAGGCACAGCAGAGTCAGATGATAAGCAGCACAGCAGTACAGCAAGCAGCGAAAGCAAAAAGCAGCCACTAACAAGCCCTAGAGTCTAATATACAGTAAGGCAAGCAAGCCCCATGGCAAGCACGGGAGCCTGTCAGTTAATAGCTAAACAGCAATAACAGCTATAAATTCAATCTAGTACATTCCAATCAAATCTGTCGTTATCTCGAACCTTTCGAGCCCCACGTTGGGTGCCAAAAAGACTGTCATGGTTTAATAAGTAAAGCAAAAGCCGCACATGCAAGCAAAGCAAAACAAGGAATTCATTCACTCCTTCCCATGGGCAGGCAGGTGTTCAGCCGTCTCCAGGAAAGCAGGGCTCCATCACGCATAACAGTGACTTGGGAAGACAAACGCCATCACTCCAAATGTTCCCCCTTCCTTCTTCTTCCCCCAGATTTATATACTGAACATGATGTCATATGGTATGGGATATCGCTTTGATCAGTTTGGGTCAGCTGTCCTGGCTGTGTCCCCTCCCAGCTTCTTGTGTACATCCAGCCTCCTCACTGGCAGGGCAGTATGAGAAGGTGAAAAGTCTTTGGCTTAGTGTAAGCGCTGCTCAGCAGCAACTAAAACATCAGTGTGTTATCAACATTATTCTCATCCTAAATCCAAAACACAGCACTGTACCAGCTACTAGGAAGGAAACTAACTCTATCCCAGGTGAAACCAGGACACAGGGGCACTTTACAGGGAACTAGAAGGAAAACCCTTTTTTCTTTTTTTGGACACCAGTGGCTGGTGCGACACTGAGCAGACATAGTAAGGAATCTGTATTTGGCCAAGGTTTTTGCTGGTTCCCTTGCTGCAGGGGGAGCTGGCTGGGGATCCACCATCCCAACTGCTGCTGCAAAGAACAAACCCGTCAGTGTGGAGGTTGTCATGGCAAAGGATAGAGCCGGGAGGCTGTGCGCCACATGCTGGGGCGACTATCGGTGTGTGTGGCATGCTCGGTGTGCTCGCAACTTTTTAGCAATGGCATGAAAAAATGGGAATCTGCTGACCTGATGTGTCAGTAATGTGAAATTTGTGTTGCTAAATGCTGCCTAATAGCTGGGGTAATAAAAACCAAAGGACAGATCACACAGGGTGTCCCCTGCCAACAGGCGCCTCTTGAAGCCAGCAGTGCCTCAGAGCGGGCAAAGCAAGCAGCCGGGCTGGGCATTTGATTTCCTCTCAGAACTGGTTGTTTCCTGCTGTTGCTTGACCAGCAATCCTCTGACCAATATCTGAAGCTGTGCTTGGAGTCCATGTGCTTGGAGTCACTGCGGCCAGCCCAGACTTCTTTCTCCCACTCCCTTTAAAAAATCTGTGACTTTTCTTTAACTGGTGATTCCTGGGCTGTGAGACTCCACATACTTTTGTAAGGACAAAGAGCTGCTTCTGCAACCACATCTGGTCTCCAAAACCAGGGCTCCTTCGCAGTAACTCCCGCATTGTTTCCCTGTCGGCCGTCGCAGACAGAGCTGGGAACAATGGGTACGATGGAGCAGCATTTCAGGAAAACATAGATCTTGTTTATGTGGGCAAAAAGCACAATTTTTCTGCATGAAAAACTTAGATGGTTGAAGCTGTAACCTGAATTCAAGTGATTTTAAAAGGCTATGGAAATTTAAAATGGATTTCAATCAACTCAGGCTAATTCCTCTGATCTTCTTCAATTGAAAGTGCCTGGTTTAGTTGCTGTGAACAGGATCCAAGATCTCTTGTATGAAGAAAGTGTCTTGGGGGGGATGAAAGGGAAGTAAAATCTGAAATTTTCATATAATCTTATATCATTAGAAGTCCCCATGAAGACAATTATTCCAGTAGTAATGAGATTTGTATGTAGGCAATGATCCTACAGTAGTTTTTTCTCATAGTGTCTTCTTGATTCTGCTTGAGCTGATTCTTGTTTGTTAGCTCAGGGAAGTCAAAGATGAGAGAAGAAACCTGCATATGTCTTCCACTCCCCCATACACATTGTTTTCTTGTTCACTAGCAAACTTCTCAAGCTTTGTGTTCGTTCGTTTGTTTTTATTAGCTATTTGCTCTTGTATCTCTTAGTGCCTTAAAACTATGCAGGCTAAAGGTCTAAATACTCAGAATGGTTTAAGCATCCTTAATTTGCTGGTTGTTTTATTGCAGCTTCAATTGTGAAAGCATTACAGGAGTAAACATGTTGGCAGCCCATTGAACTTGTGAGGCACTACCTTGTAATGTCAGCACTGCTATTGGCTGTGCAAACCCAAATGGCTTCTTCAATAACATTTCTGACAAGAAAAATCACTGACACAAATGTAGTTGATATGCTTCGAATTTAACATCTTGTCCCTTGGACATAGTTTTAAGCCTGAGGCTTAAAACACAAACAAATCAGCCCTTCATAAGGAGATGCTTATGTGCTAAATCCTTCTTTCCCTTGGCTTTGACAAACATCAACAAACATCTTGGCAATAAAGTGCAAGAGATTACATGTTATATATGGGCGGCAAGCATCTAATGCAGCAGAGGGAGGGACCATATCTGCTCCTGATGAAAGCAGAACGCTAAGTATTATGCCATTAGTCATGTGAAATGCACCCAGCACCAGCCTAATGGTCAAAACTAACGCTGATGCTCAGGGGTGTCTTGTCAGGGCTTGGAAAGCGCAGACCTCAGTGGGAGTGTAAATTGGTGGGCAGATGTCATACCTTGACCGGGCCTTCTTCTAAGAGGTGATCTGCTCATTTCAGTACTCCTTTGCTGACCCCTTCCCTTGTTCCCAGCCGTCCATGACTCAGGCAGATAAAATATTGGTTGAAAAGGGCAAACACTTAACTGAAAAAAAATAGTTAATTGAAAATGATGTCATATTTTTACCTTCTGCAATTGTCTCTGTAGGGACAGTAATTGCTGTTTATTTTAGTGGCTAAAGTATATGTTTAGAGTGATTTTTTTTTTCCACATTACAAGTAGGACATCACTTACACTTAAGTTGCTTGTCTTGCTTTTCAGACCAATAAAACTCCCACAGATGAAAGCCTGTCTCACGTAAAAGAACTGTTGAAAAAGTGTTTCTATGGACATAAAATCTGACATGATGATAATCTGAAACTGCTCACTCCCCAAGGATGACAAAACTCCAGCAACTTCAAAGCAAAGAAAGAATTGCCAGAGGGGAAATTGTAATTAAAATTAGATAACCTGTATGAAAAGCATCCAATTTGTAGTCTATAAAAGCATTTTAGAACCACAGTTCTTCAGCCCCAGGACCATAGCTGTAATAATTATCTCAAGACTTTCACAGTGGAATCAAAACATGTTAATTTATTAATGAGTCAGTATGTAGCAGTAAGGAAAAGACTCTAACAAGGGAATACAAACGTAAAGACAGCATTTCTATTTTTAAGCAAATGCACTGTTTAAGTCAAGTCGAAGCTTTGGATCCTGTGAAAGTTCTCCATCCCTTCCTGAGAAAGTGGTTTTGAACTGATTGAATTGGCCACTTCCACACTTGATCTTAGCCAAAAGGCCAAGAAGCGCGTCAATGAGCCTTTCAGGTGGTGTGGTTTCATCTCAAGCCATTTCTGCAGGAATACCAGGCTTCTGTAATACCTGTGCCTGGCTGGAAGCAGTGATCGCCCCACACACCTCCCCTCCCAGCTGGGATCCCTTGAGCCGTGTCTGAGCCCCGCTACCACACAACTTTCAAGTAATGAAGTATGTGAAATAAGCAAAGCAACCTCTTTTGGCTGTCCTCAGCCATATTGAGCACTTCTGGCCTGAGAATCTGTGAGATCTCAAAAAGCAAAGAGCAATCCTGAACCCAGCTGAGAAGGTAGATTTCTTATTTCCCCACTTCCCAGCAGAGTTTTTCATCCACCCTCTGGTTTGCAACAGTTAATCCATAAATCTGGCACTTCTCCAAAGTGACTGTACTGCTAGTGGCTGGTCTCCCAGCAGGGCAGAGATGGAGGCTTCCCTGTTACTGTGCCAACACAGAGCAGCAAAAATATTATTTCCAGCTAATTATTGTATGCCTCAGACTAGGAGGGGATTAAGGACTTCTTTCAGAGTTTGGGTTGTTGTGGGCTTGGAGGGCAGAAGTGCAATGGGGAGAGATAGGTAATGGAAAGAAAAGCCCAACAAGAAATACGAAAAGGAAGGAGAAAGGGGGCAAGAGAGACAGAAAGATGAAGGGGTGGAAGCAAGGAAAGGAAAAACTGCATATGAGGAGGAAAAGTAAGGTAGTGGAGAAGTCAGAATACCCATTGTATATACATGGATTGGGACTTCTTAATACAAAAGAACTTCAGCCTCAGGTCAAATAAATCTTATTTCTTTCTCCATTGCGCTACAGCGGTCACATTTAACGTAAGAAGAGTTTAAGGTCTGACGATATCAATACTGTCAAGTAGTGCAGAACTCAGGGAAGTTTTAAGGCCAAAACAGCCCTTTCCATCACTTGGCTGCTGAGTGTGCTGTCACTAGATCTGGGAAAACCCTGCTAGAATTTCCATAAGGAGAATGTCTCCTCAGCTGTCATGTTACCTACAGCGTTGGTAGACCCAAGGAAACCCTGCGGTGTAATGGCAGGATGGCTTACCTGGAAATTAGGGACTCTGGGAGAACAAACTCATCTATCAATGCCCAAAAGCATCTGAGTCCCTTTCATACTATTTGTTGCCAAGTCCTTTCTCTTTTCTATGGTCAGTAAAATTTGGGATCCAAAGGTGCATCCAAAACTACCTGCATCTCACTCATCTTTGCTCTTTCTAGGTCTGTCCTTTAGATCAAATCCTGTTTGGTACTCCGTCCTCATTCAGCAGCTTGTAATTTTGGTTTCTGAATGAGCCGCATAGAACAATATATAGTGTTCACACACAAAAGTGTGTACATCATTGCAAGTGAAAGCAGTATAGGTACCTACCATAATCACCTCCCTTCACTAAGGAGCTGACAGACCAGAGAGGTTAAGTAAAGAAGAAGGGCTGGAGGAGAAAGTAAGAAGAGCAAGGGGTAAGTAGTGATCTTCTGGGTCTGAATCTCATAATTAGCCAGGGCAGACTTCTCTTCATGCTAGGATTGAAAAAAAAAAAAGGCTAATGTACTAGGTTACTTCCAAAGTGAGCCATTTCATTACCTTTGGTAATTTCACATATGATAATAATCAGGACTAGATTTGATCTTTTCCAGTTAAGAAAATAGGGAGGAGATAATTGTTTTCTCTGCCTTCCTCCACATAACACGGTAATCCAATGTGTTGCACCTGACAGCGGGGAAAAGCTGCACATCTTCCTAAATGCTCTTACGCATGGCCTATGCTTGCAAGCATTTATAATGATAAAATATTCATTATACCATTTTTGTTTAAGGAAAAAATATTCTGGTGATATGATTTAAATGCATGGAGTTATCTCATGCTGGTCTCTATTTATGGGAGCAGTCACTCCAGGTGCTGCTATTATTAGCACTGTTATGAACGCTATTTGTGCTTTGTTGCAACACTTTTCATTTAATCTAACATCCCAAGGCATTTTATAAAAAAAAGTTGTTCCATATCAGTAGTGCCAGATGTAAGTAAATATTCTTCCAGCCAGGGATTTACCTTTACTTGGGAACTGCAGGCTACTGGCTACCACACAGGCCCAGAATTCAGCAGATCTGGATCCCATCTTTAGTTTTCGTAAAGGTTTTCTGTGTTGGAAGAAAGGTTGTCCAAGGGTTAAAACCTTTGGGAGAATAGAGAGGTGGTGAAGCAAAGGAGTCAACTGCCAGGTTCTTTACCTTTCTGAATCTTTTTATATAAGGAAGAAGCTTTGTGCCTTCCATGAGCTCCCCTCCACATTTTCAGGCTGTGAGTGATTTGGGCCAGAATCAGGGGACTCAGAATCACAGGACTCTCCCCTGCTCCCAGAATCAGGGGAGCAGAAGAGCTTTTTGAACTCACTGCTGGATACACAACCCCAGAACAGTGACCGTTGGTTATCAGGCAGCCCAAAGCGGGTCAGGAGAATTGCTGGAGCCCCGGGAGTGGGTTGGTGAGTTTCTGTTCTCTCTGGTCCAGCTGGGACACCATGGATGGCTGGGTCCCAGCTCCACACCAGACCTTGACCTGAATGTCCATGCATCCTGCTTTCCAAATAAAGGAAATGCAGACATGCACTCTAGATGGGAGGTCAGGATGGGGGACCTGGCTCATTCTAAATGGAAACAAAAGATTCATATCTGTGTGTCTAGTTGTTATGGATTTACTCACAGAGTGGGATGGGAGATAGAAACAGGGACTTTTCAAGGATTCTGCCTTCTGGAAGATTTTCATCTATCAAGTTCCCCCCTCAATGACACACACTAGCTGGCAGTACTTTGATGCACAAGGAAAAGGCCATGAGCACCACTCTCAGTGCATAAATTGCTGAAGAACTATGAGAACAGAGGCCATCAAGTGAGTCTCCCATGCCATGGATAAATATAATATAAATATAATATAAATGCCATGGATAAATATAATCAATTATAACAGTGTGTGCCAGAAACTTAAATATCCTGGTGAAGACTTTCATTCAGGAAATAGGGAGAGCAATGCATACCTGCTTCAAAGAGGGTGATTTTAATTATGCCTAACCAGGGACAAATATGTCTCCTTTGTTTATTATTTGTCATTCTGCTCTGGCCTGGAAAGAGGTATTCCACTGGGCTTTATTATCAGCCTTCCCACTGCTCCACATAAAATGTGGAGGGTCGTACCAATCCCCTGAATCATTCGCTCAGCAGCATTGTTTGGGTTTGGTTTAGGATGGTTCTCAAATTCAAGTTGAGGCTGGTTTGATGTTTCGCTCTTCAAAGTTATTCACCACCCAGCCCTTTTGTGGCTCCATTAAGTTCAGAAGTTGGCGCTGGAGCCATGTGCTGTATCTGAGCTTTCACAATAGCAGCCAAACAAATTAATCTGTTCCAAAGATGCAACGTGGAAGACTATTGCGCCTTCTATTTTTATGGCAGTGTTTTTGCTTTATTTCACACTCAGACTCTAGGCTTCATTCTGTGCCATTTCCTTGCCTTGAATACTGAATAACTCCTTACACACTGAAGCTACAATACCTCCTAACTGTAGTCCTATAAACTAAGGCAATATGCCAGTCTAGGATTTTCTATGAACAAATCTAAACTGACCTGCAGCCTTACCAGCATTCTCGTTTCATGGTACCTTTCATTTGAAGGTCAGACTGTAGGTTCCTAGCCTTTTAACTAAAAGAATAGAAATAGAAACATGGAGCTATCTCCTCTCCCAGACTGTCGGTGTCAGCTGGTCTGTGTTACACAGCATTAAATGATTGGACTGTTGGAATTGGAGAGCAGCGATAAATAGCATTGAGCTCTTTCATGGTGTCCATTTGAGAATGCTCATTAACCACACAAACTTTCCCAGCCGAATAAAAAGGTAAATGACATTATACCTTCTTTACACCTAGTTATATAGCTGAACTACATGCAAATCCAAGGAATACTTCCTCTGGGCTCTCCCCAGTATAGTTGTAGCAGACGCTCCCTGCTACATCTAAGCACAAAACACAGACCCAGAATTCATTCCTACCTGACAGTAACGTTTTGCTCCCTCACAAGCCAGAGTTAGCTCTGGCCCCAAACAATTGCTGCAAAAGTGTTTACACAAGTACTTACATTCGTATTTGCAGTGGGTGTGCAGGAAAACACAAGTGTTGGGTGAATCTTTCTCATTCCACTAAGCAAGAACAAAAAACTTTTCCCCTTTTCTTAGCCATGGCAGGACTCCCAATTTAAAATTAGATGCTAGCCATATTTTGTAACTAACACATGATGCAGCTCAAGTCCACTGTCAGCTGAAGGCAAGATACGGCTGCAGTGGACTCCAAAAACTTTTGCATTGCCTGTGGGCCACAGCATTACTTTGGGAGGAGCTAAAATAAGAAAGTCACTTTAATAGTGAGTTTGCTCGTGGCCTGGACAATGTGGAGCACCATTGGTGGGAAGTTTGTCTCCCTGCAACAGGGGTGTGAAAAAGGAGGAGGCAGTGTAATGCCAGGAAAGGTCTAGCAGTACCCAGGGCTGCCCAGCGGGAGGGCTGCCGGCAATCCTCGCAGCTCTCCAGGTGGGCATCCCCCCCAGAGGTCACCTGAACCCTTCCACTCCAGACCCACCACCTCCCGACGATCTCAAGGGGCAGCTGGAGTCACTCTTCCTGATGACTCGAGCAATACAAACAGCAAGGGAATCTCTCCCCTTGTGAATCACTGAAAATGGAAAATAATCATCTTAAATTAAAGATATAATCAGTCTGCAACCAGCAAAACTTTGTCAGCACAAGAATAAGACATCCTCCTTAATCCTGTCCTTGCTGAAAGAAGTTTATTCAAGTATTTATCTAACCTTGTATTTAACCAGGAAATCCAGCTGAGCTAATCACTTTCTGCCAAAGAAGTATTTGGGCGCTTGTCTGCCATGACATTTTTGACTGATTCTGTACACTGTGGCCATTCTTTTAATGGTTTAATCACACGCAGAAAGAGCCACACATTTTTCAATGATGTTTCCTTCAGAAAATCAAAGAGCGTTGTCATGAGAGAAGACATAAGAAAATGTGCATTATTTGTAGAGGTGACACCTCAAGATGAGAGGCTAAGGAGTTCTGCCTCACGTGCTTTGTATGGACCTTTTCTTCTCCTGTCCAAGTTCACGCTATTTCATTCTGCACTTTACATCTTTAACCTGCACTAATGTTCTCTTTTACTGAGATTTCAAACAAGAGGCTCCTTTTTGTGCCATAACACCTAAGAGTTTGATGGCTTGGTTACCTCTAGCAATATCTCACCTCAGAAATAACATAGCAATGTTCTTTGCTGCATATCTTCTCATAAATAGCAAGATATTCTCCGTACATAGATACACACGTGCTTCCACACTCAGTTTGTGATGAGCTTATGGGTAGAAAGACATAAGAGAGACTGAAGAAGCTGTACTTTTCACAGAGAGGAAATTACATGGATAACAGCAATCCTGGGAACGCTAGATTTGCAGTTATTCTGAATAGAGACTTGCTCACAAAAAGCCTCAAGGACAGTTGCTTAGGAAACTGCCACCCCCAGGTCTGTAACACCAGAGAGGGCATTGTGTGCCTCAGTTTCCCTGCAGGTAAAATGGTGGTAATTGAACCGCCCTCATTCCAGGCCTGTGGATGAACAGTGCTACGTACATTTGCTCCTAATGCTGGTGCACTCTCCTACCACGGCAGTTGCAATGGAAGCAAAAACAACCCCAAGTGGCCTTTGGATTTCACCACCTCATCCCACCTCTGTCTGTGCAAGCCTCACATGTTAAGATCATCAAAAAAGAAGAGAAAAAAAAAGAATAAGAAAAAGGCAGACACTTGAGACTCGTCCCTGTCCCTTGGAAGGATTATTCAACAATAATAATTGTCAAATAATTAGCTGCCACCACCCCGTCCATTGTCCCCTTCAAATCACCGCCATGCTGAGTCACGCTGTGGTGAGGGCCTTGCAAGCTCTGGGTGCCCCCGATGTCCCAAGGCGCTCTGCAAGGCGGCCTCAGCGTGGGTCCGCATGGACCTCCCTGGCCCCCTCCGGAGCCACCCGTGTGGGTACACCCATCCTGAGCGGCACGGAGCTGCCTCGGTTTCCCCTTAGACATCAGTGGGAACTGGAAGGCTTGCAGCAAGCCTTCTGCACTCTCAGCACCTTGCAGGATCAGGCCTCAAGTTAGAAAGTCATGCAGACATGGCCACAGTCAAATATGAAACAGCTGAATATGCTGCAACTGGGCACATTGTCTTCAGATCAGGCCCTGGAAGAATTAAAACCAAGTGTGTGATCTGAGCATGCTGAAATGAACTCCAAATGAAATTAGAGTTAGCTCTCTCCTTAGCAGGGAGCATGGGATCAGATTGTTAGGCTTTAATAAAGTGTGGCCAGTATTTTAATAAAGTGTGGCTACTATATTATCCAACATGCTTTTACAATTACTGCAGAAACAAGGACAGGAACTTCATTAACACTTTACAGGGGAAAGAAAGCTGTGCTAGAGGCAAATGATATATTGCTATTGTGACTGTAGGTGTCCTGCATTTAAGAAAACAAGGAAAAATCCTAGGGAAGGGAGTAATTACACTGTCAGCAAATGTGTTTGTGTTAGCAATGAACTATTCCCTTCCAAGTCCCACAGCCGCCGGGAGCCTGCATCACAACACAGCAAATTTCTAGGACAGAAGGTGACTCCATAAACACAGCAAGAGCTGTAATGTGCGAGACAAAACTCCTGAAGGAGGAAAAAAAAAAAAACACCAAACCCATGCAGAATCATTTACAAAATGTGTTTTCCAGGCAGCTGCAACAACCATTGGCAGGATTACACTTACCGCTTTTAAAGCGGAGGTTAACTGCTTTGATAAAGCACAGGTGAGGTATATCTTGCGAGTTGCATGTCAGGCAGGATTAGCTCCTTGGCAAATTATCAAAGCCAACTGATAGCAAAACAAGTTGGGACTCTCCTACAGTGGCAGTTTAAAACTAGGTGTAACTTCACCTAAAACAAATGAATACAGCGGGGGTGTAAGGGGACTACCTAACTAATTAACCCCTTCATTAACTCCCAGGCAGATTACAGTGTTTTGTAGAAATCAAGGAGGTCTCAAGAAACTTTAGATGGTGTTGGGTAAGTTACAGTGAAATTCAATTACTGGAAGAACTCTTTCTGTGTAGTTTGGGGGTTCAGTTCAGGGTGTTAGGAGGAAGGGAGGAGGAAGCCATGAAGTGAAATGCTTCATTGGGTCTTCTACTGCCCGTTGCTGCTCAGCTCTGCGCAGATTCCCCCATTGCAGGAGCAAGCTCGCAGTAAAACACACACAGTGTTGCTCAGAGTAGG
>NW_008825076.1:4960183-4966739 GCF_000699105.1 Pygoscelis adeliae
GAGTAGTTCTAAGTATCCGCTGAGAATATAAAGCCAACCATTGAATCGCTGTACAGCGTTTTGAGACAGATTTTTATAGTTTTGAATTAGAACAGCTGAGGCACTACAGGAGAAATCCACATACAAGGAATTATTAATTCCTCCAAATCATCAACACAGTAGATATCTATAATGCCTGTAATAGCATAGATAATCATGCACAGGCTCAGAAATGCTGCCCTTTATGTCCTCTAACAATTTTCTAATTTTGCATTTTTGTCTTACCGTAGCAGGAAAAACAAATAACTGTGTACGCTCACAGTGAGCACACGTCTTCATTTGGTGTCCCGGCTACCCCAACAAGATCATGCAGTTTGTGGAAACTCAGAGAATAACCAGTTTTGTAGCACCGCATATGGAAAAACCAGGCATGCGAAACTGGAAGTTGGGCTGAAAATGTGGCTTGCCAGGGATAATGAAAGAGACGGGAGGCAATTACAAAGGAGAAAAGTGACAATCTGACAACATGCTCAATTAATGTAATCAGATTTCACATTCACTTCATGAGTAGTAAATCAAAGCATAAGTAGGAATGATACGCACTTTTTAATATTAAAAACTATTCCTATAATATGCAAAGTCAGGGAATACTAGTAAATTTCTATCTGTCTGTTGCCGATCATTAACTGATTTAGGATAGACCTTGCTGAGTAATTATGTTTAATAAGAGCTTGTCCATACAAGCTGCTATCAGATGTCATTTTATACAGTTTCAAGCCAGATATAATGGGCTAGATGCACATATTAACTTTCTGTAATACTGCACTGACTTTTTATGGGAGAGGGGTGGGAAAATTCAGAACTGATTATTGTGTGGCTTCCTTTCAGACAGTTGTATTTGATCTAATTTGATTTATTGCCACACATTTTGAATGAGCAGAAATGTCTCGAGGGGAAAAAAGAGACTTGTAACAGTAAATGTTCGCATTAATATATTTTCACCTGCTTGCTTGGTGGGCTCCATAGTTGGCTGTATTCATTACTGTTTGGGAGTCTTCTGTATTAAAAAAGCTACTCTTTATCTTTTTGCTCTCTCTTGTAGGGATGTAATGAGCTTCCCACACCCTCCGCAAGAGGTGATTGTGTAACTAATCCATGCTGGCATAACAACGTCTTCACCTAGATTACTAATATTGCTAAACATAAATGCAGGACAAAGGCAGATGTCTATTTTTGTGAGTAAAGCACAGCTGTAACTCATAGGCAATTTTTTCCAGGTGGTCCTAGAGGATAAATGTCTTGAACCTCAAAGAGAAGTGAGTACAGAGGTTAGAAGTTCCAGTTCTTTCTAGAGAAGTGTATAAAAGTTTGGGTGCTAATGTTACTTGAAGGCACAAAACCACAAACAGTTTTCCTGATTGCTCAAGGGCTTCTGGGTCCCCAGTGTAGTTCAGCTTAGTCTTTAATGTACTGCCACTGTTTTTCTTCAGCAGTGAGACATGGGGAAATGAACCAGTGCCTTTTCTATCACACTCTTCTAAGAAGAGCATATGCACTTAAAAAGGCATAAGAAAATGCATAAACATCTATGCACCTGAACTACCCTCTCTGCAGTGTGAGGAGTCAAGGTTCTTTTGCAGTTTAAGCACAGAATTAGAAAATTAGTATTCTTTGGCCTGGCTTTCGTTACTGACTTTCTGCACGATGGTTGGAAAGGGCCATATCTTTGCAGTGAACTGTTACATAAATCCTTGCTCCAGGAACAGTTTCTTTTAGGAATTAATTAGCATCTGCACTTCACAGACTGCTGGATCCTGTGAGCCAGGCCAATATAGAGCAGCACGACAACTTCAGGTGACTTGTCTCTGCGTCTGCACCTGTGTGCTATGTGTCTGTAAGGCCACAGACTTTTTCTGATATCAGTTGGACAGTGGGTTGCGTGCACCAGCTCTCAAGTGATTCACACCATTTACTATGTTGGGTATTGATTGGCTCCTGCTCAATCTCCCCTTTAAACAGCATTGCTGATAGGTGCTGGAGAGTCTCTGCACTGCCTGGGAAACAGGGCAAGTCACCTGAGTTCTCCTGAAAGCATGGAGAGGGACAGGACATAAATCGCTGCACCCCAAAAAACTAATCAAAACACTCAGTACAAATCCATCGCTTTCTTAGGTGGGTTTTAAGTTCAAAACGAGGCTTTCCTGCCTTATCTAACTCAGGTAAGTCTTATTCACTAGCATTGCAAAAACTTGTTATGGTTTTATTTGGCACTGTCTCTTCACGTGTTTCTGTATGTGTGCTGTCTCACTGGTGCCATGTGATTGCAGTGGCATGCGTTTGCCTTGCTGAGGGAGATCTCAGACATGAACACTTTCTGCTTCGTTGTATGAATTTATCTTTGTCTACAAATGTTTTCTGGGTTCATTTTGGTGCTGATCTTCATTGGGTCAGCGCTGCTTTTGCTCTGTAGGTTATGTGCATGGGGCTCCTACTCTCAAGCAATGATGCAGCATGTGTGTGTGCAACACACAAACAACTCCACTGTGATTGTTGCTGATGGTCTGAAGAAATACCTCCTAAATTAGGTCTTGACATGTTAGGTGTTGGCCAGGGAGGTAATTTGTCCTGCTGACACTGGTTTGGATATTTTAGTTGTGTTTGCTATTCACTATGACATCTTTATGAGAAAAAAAGCAGAATTTACATAAAACTAGAGGAATAGGGATTTATTTCAACATAAAAGGAGGGGGGGCTGAGAAAAGAAGATAATGTATTCTCATGTTTTCTTGACCTGTTTGGTAAGGTTTCTGTTGAAATTTCTCCTGTTACAGCATAAGTTTATGGTGTATTTCAGTATGGCCTGGGTATATCTCTAGAATGGTCTGAACGAGAACACCTCTAAATCTGTGGGAACTTCAGATTTCAATCTCCATCTACTTGTGAAGTTTAATTTTCTCAACTGTATTTGCATCCTGAGATATACAGAATACAGAAGACGCAAATATTTGGTATTCAGAGAAGTATATGTCATTTGCATCTTCATCTCCAGCGACTGCACGTACCATCTGCCAGTGTGCAGCCGACGTCGCACACGCTGGCTCGGCTGCTCACGTTGTTAGGGTGACAGCGCTCCCAAATCAAATATCCTGCGGAGCGACTCTGCCTTTTCTCACATGCATACTCGTTAGGGAGTTTCTCTTATTACCTGGGCTATAATCCTTCCCTGGGGGGGATGCCTTGTGCACAAAATTAATTTCATTTGGCCACAGAAACTCCCTGTGCCTTTGGCATGTAAGTCTTTATACATAGGGGAAAAAAACATCGAAGGAGGGGGGGAAAAGGAGACACTTCATTTATAAGACCCAGTAGAAAATATCTCGCACCAAGCTGGATTGGAGGTCGTTATTGAGCTGAACTCAGTCAATACTTGTTTGAGAAGGAAACTGTTTTTTTTTTCTTCTTTGAAAAGCCGTTTGAGGCTTGATCTGCCCTTATTGACTGAGCCAACTAATGTGCAGGAGGGACGAGCTGAGGCTGCTGGGGTTGGAGATGGACTAAAGGCAAGTCTACACCTGGCATCTCCTCTGCAACATACTTTACAGCTCAAATGGGGTGAAAATTTCCCACATTTCCCGTATTTTTTTTAGTCTCTCCTTCCTTTCCTCTCTCTTCCTCTCTTTCCTTTCAGACAGGTAATTATATCTGTCATTTGGAGAGGTAAATGTTGTTTCAGCAATGAAAATAATTTTGCAGATAGTGCCTGCTTTTTTCAAAAAGCATTGTTTTTCATGGGAAAAGTCAAAATTAAAACAATTCAGTTGAAAATAAAAATAAAATTCAGTCCAAAAGCCTCTGAGCTTTCAGTGTAACTTGGAATGTTTGAATGGTTGAAATTCCTGCAGAGGATGAAGGGGAAAAAAACAAACATGTTTTCACCATTTCTAGTGATTCCAGTATTTCACCTCAAGGGGTAAGTTGGGTTTGTTGAAGCTGGTTTTTCCACAGCAGTTGCTATTTGAGTCCTCCTATTCCCTCTTTCTCTTTTTATTGCTTTTCCCACAGTTTAAACCAGATTCTAATATTTCTTATCTTCCTCCCCTCTTTCTAAAACACCCAAATCTTGCTGTCATTTTGCTATTCGTGAAAGGAGGGGGGGAGGGAAGGAGACACACAGCTGAAAATTATCATTTTTATCAATGATAACAGACATTAAAAACGGTATATTGATTTTTTTTTAATAAAACTTTTTCCAAAAAAATTGTTTTCCCTCTCTTACAAAACTTAATAGGCTCTACTTGAGCGTTTCTTAGATGGCGTGTGGATTCAAGGGCTTCACATTTCATCAGCATCCCTAATGAGCTTGAGGTGCCTCTAATAAATCTCAACGCTTTTAATGAATTCTTTATAGCTCTTAACTGCTTCAGATAGAGATTGACGAGTGTAACCGGTAGCACAAAATCTTGGCATGCAATAAGACGAACAGTCCCATCCTTTCCCTCTGGCATCCCATCTGAATTTCTGCAGCGGAGATAACCAAGAATCTGTCACTGCTATGAAGTTTGTGAAATTTAATTAGGAAACTAATAAAACAGCTCTCATATAGTACTACAGTTACCTAGGAGATATTATGTATTGTTCAAGAGCTTCTACCAATGGAGCAGGATTGCATGTGTTAGCGACCTGTTATTTGAGTGAAGAGAGTTTAAGATTGACCACTTCTCTCTTGTAAACCATTTTCTAGTAGGGTTAATACTTTACTAAAAAGACATAATTGCACTCCTTGAATGAGCCATTTATATACCCTTGAGAAGCAGAGGCTGGGATATTAGATTTAAACACCATTCACTTTGGAGAGAGATTTGGGCCTTTTTTTTTTTTTTTTTTCTTCTTAGTTTCTGTTCTTGGTCACATTCTCAACCAAAAAGGGCCCATTTCCAGTTCTAACTCCAGTGCTCTGCAAATCATCCTAGCACAATTAGAGCTGTTCTCTTTGGACTTTTCAGAGCCAAAGACTGGGACAAGTTATCTCAGCTGTAGTCGAGGAGCCATAAATGACTGCAAGAATAGAATCGGATTAGATTCATCACAGTGGATCTTTCTGCAAGATCTGCTCCTGAGCAAATGCTGGGTGTGATACGTCCAGACCTACTCTTTTCAACTCAGTGGACATTTTGGCACTAATTTCAATTAAGGGAGTTTCACTTTTATGCAATTACTTTCAATATATCTCACAGTTAGTAGATTAGATTTTTTTCTGATGCTATACTCTGTAAAACATAGTCCTGTCCATTAATCTCTAAGTATATACAGTATACAGCTAGTCCTAGAATTCACCAGAAAATGGGTTAATTGTACCTTGAGAACTTTTAATATTTCAAGTCTTTTTCCCATACCACATCAGAAAACCACTCATCTTTGTATTTGTGTTCAGAATTTTTTTTCTGATAAGTCAACTTATATTTAAAAATGAAAAGCTGCTTCAAACAAAACATTTTTTTTCAGTTCTGAAAATGCCAGAGAAGGCTTCTTTGACCATTTCAAAACCATTGTTTTTAGAAGAATAATTGAAATGAAAAAAATCTACTGAAGCCGCCCCGCCCCTCCTAACTATATCTGTTTGGGCAAAGCAGCATATTCCAGCAAGAAAAAGAAACCACATTAAAAAATATTGACCAACTCTACTTAACATTTATTGCTCTTTGATAATTGAAGAGAATAGGAAAATCTTCTCAGCAAGGCACCATGAGAAGGTTTTTCCTGGAGAGCAGTTTTACTAAGAAAATCATGGCTCCGTTATGACTTTCTTAGCTGAAGACCTAGCCTTTTGGCTCCTCAGTAGATGAACATCGAGGAATTTTGCACTTCCTGGAAGCTCATGGTAAGGGGATTTTATTGTTCAAGGCTGTAGATAGCACACTAAGCTGAAAGGGAGGCATTTTTTTCCCCAAAATGCCTGGATTGCAGTAGGCTGCTGAGAGGGTGGTATATGTGTTTGTGCAATAGCATCATTGTTGGAGCCTTCCAGTGACAGATGTTGTTAAACTGATTTATTATCAACATAAAGGATGTTCAATAATAATAAAACAATAATGAATCCTCACTTTCCGCTGAAAGGCAGCAGCTCATGGCCTGTGGCAGGCAGATGACTGAACTTGTAAGATGAATTCTACAGGCTTCAGCTCAACAAAGTCAGAATGTTTGTATTTTAAAAATAATGAGAGACCTTTAGCATACTTCCAGTCCTGCAGAATAAAATACTCCAAAATGAATTGTATTTTCACAGCAGCTCATAGCATTGTCCTAATGGCTGATAACAGGTTTCTCAGCTGTGGTGTGTTTGTGGTGCAGAAAGTATCTTTATCTGGTTGCGACAAGGGAGTCAGGACTCAGCTCTGTTGCTAGATCTCTTGTCTTGCAGAAGTGTCAATTGAGTCATTTCACCTTGATGAACAATAGTGACCTCAATAAGGTGCTGTGAGCAGCAACTGACTAATGAACATGGCACTGAGCTCCTTCTGCAAGGTGGCAAGTACCCTCGAGCCAAGAAGTTTATGAAATTATATCCATGAGCATTTGA
>NW_008825076.1:4966782-5002569 GCF_000699105.1 Pygoscelis adeliae
GATCATTATGACTTTTTCATGGGTAGGAAGGAATTGTGTGGAATTAGACTATTTTTCTGCAGGCTGAAAGGCTCTTGGGAATGTTATTTGCTTATGCAGCTTGCTGCCTCAGTTCTGGGTTCAAATCCAGCCTTATTAACTGTTACTAAAAATTACTTCTCTGAGTTATACCTTGTCCCTACTGAAGGGGCTCTGCTCCAAATGGGATGCCCATAACATGACTTAGTCATCTTTGTTGTAAGGAATACTGGCTGCTGCCATAAAGAACCAAGAATGAGTATGAATATGCCACAGGCATCACCTAGAAGCGGAACATCTTGGAGTAAGGATGGAATTAAACTTCCGTCTCCATGGTATAATTACTGAGTGAAATGGGCTGTTTGTAATTATGATGCTATTAAACCTGATAAAATTTTTGGGCCAGATTCTCTCCTCATTTATACTGGTATGAATCAGGAGACTGTGAGAGGAGATCTTGGCCAAAAAGAGTTCTTCAGCTAACCTCAGGCTAAACAAGATTGAAATTTTCCACACCCATGATACCCCTCCAAACACCTCTTCTGATTTTCTGTTAAAGGCCAGGTATATTTATGGTGCAAACCATATTAAGATTATTGCTATTAATTAACTATGTTCTGAAGTTTTTAATCTCATCCTCTTCAGGAGCACTAAAATAATTTACATACCAAAACAATAGTGTTGAAATAATTTCCGTCTGTTTTCTATCTTTTCCAAGAAATTTTTAGACATTGGCCTTTTTCCCAGGAGACCATGTCTCCGAGGAAGCACATCCTGACCAGCATGCCCTTCAAACTGTGCTAATTAAGGTGTTTCTATGTGAGTCATGGGGACTTTCCTCTTCTTTCATAAGATATGAGTGATGTTCTCTGGAAAAAAAAATAAAATCCAGTGTTACTAATGGGGAGGAAGCATGATAGCCTATAAATTCACCTGATTTTAGCTGATACAGACAGAACCATATAAGGGTTAGAGTGTCAGATGATGTAAATAGCTTAACCCCACTGACCTGCTGATGAGCTGTCCTTATACATTCAATGTATAAAGCAAATATATGACATCAGTAAATCTGGTATAGCAGCGTGGCTTTGGATGTAAACCATTTCAAACACTGAACAGATTCAAAAGCAAAATGAAAAGCTATTTATGAAAAAATTACCAGAAAAAATCTAAATAAGCAAAACCTTTTTTATTTGCAATGCATAATTTCAGCAGTTTTATTTATAACCAAACTTCAGTTCTTTTAGAGATAAAAGCTGTTATACAATATGCTATCTCAGTGACTATCTAGCAATCATTCTTAACTTTATTTACTTAAACACTTGCAACTTTTCTTAGCACATACAAAGTGATGAGAAAATCTTGATTGCGAAGTGTAATTTCTCTAAATCACTGCTCTCATAACAGGAGTTCTAAAGAAGAAATGAAAATAGGAAGCTCTCCTACAGCAGGCCTCTCCACTCCTAAACTCGCTTCTCAACTAAAAAAAATAGAATAAATTCCCACTTTTGTACATTCTGTACACTTTGTACATGACCAGCAATGTCACAAAAAGTTAACAATGAAATTAGTGGTGTTAAATTTGTAACAAAAACACAATGAAGAAAAATTGGTCTGTGCCAAATAGAATGAAGTTTCTGAAAGTTGTCTATTACAAAGAAAGGGGAAGAAGCTGTTTGTAAAGAAGAAGGTATACTCTTTCACGAAGAAGGCAACAGAAGATGACATCATAGCAAGAGATCATCAAAACTGCTATAGCAACTCAAAGTTTCTGTGGTTTTCCCAAGTTCAGAACTTGTCCATACAGCTGTGGTTCTAGGGCAAAACTGGAAAGGAACTGTCTCCAAAGCCAAACTTTGTGCCTGAGGGCACAGGAATATCACAAGAGTAGCTGATATTGCAAAATTTTTATTTTTGGGGACCACAAAATCCCCCAAAGCAGCTCATGGGATAAAGCAGCTCATGTGATTTTTCCATCCCTGCTGCAAACCACTGGTGGTGTTTTGATGCAGCCTCAAGGTAGAAAGCCCTTGCTGTCTCGGAGATACGGGCAGCATATTTTTAGTCATTAAAAATAATTTTTTAATACTTCACCTATTCTCCAGCTCCCTGAAGAATTACTTTATTGCTCCTTATCCCTAGAGACTGACATTCTGACTCCTTTTTTTTGTCTCCCAGGCTTGGCTGAGAAATGAATTGTGTTGTAAAGTGACTGCATCAGACTGACGTACCAAGGTAGTTTGAAAGTTGTTTCATAAGTCTCATTTGGACCCAAGTATGTGCTCACGCCAGGCACAGACCCCGTGGGGAAGGGAAATAGGACTGGGGATGATGTGTCCCATGCCATGGGATGCAGTCCCCTCTGCCCACACCAAAGCTGCACGTGCTCCTGCTCCAGCCTGGCAGGACTGAGTCCTCCTCAGGCAGCACAGCACGGGTTTGTCCCTGGCAATGTGCAATTCAGACCTTTCAGCACTGTCACCACAAACTGCTATCAAAACATTTCTTGGCAATTAGGAAGCAATTGCTGCCCGGGAAGCAGCACTACACGCAGGAATAGCAGAAACAGGAGGGTCCTGTGTGTGCTTCAGAGAGATGTCAGCCAAAACAGAAGTGGGCATGACAAGGCAGGAATTGGTTCTGCCAAGTGTAAGAATAGTTTGATTTTGTTTATTCTGGTGCCATTCAGGTTTATCTCCAGACTGTGCTAGACCAGGACATGATCTGAACTGGCCCTCTGGGTTAAAGAGGAAAAGCATGAGCAAAGCAGCAGCCAAACCTGCAGCTAAACCCCCTTGTCCTCCTTCCCCATCCCCAGCCTGGACCTAGAAGGGCAGGCTGAAAATCAGCACCTGCCTCCTGTCCCGAGGGGAGCCCTTGGCCAAGGACTAAATTGCAGGCAGCAGGCAGGGATGCCCTGGGAAATGGGTATTTCTCCTTCCTCCACCTGAGGAGTTACACGACCCAGACACAGACGAGAGCAGCGGCAGGAGGGAAAGGGCTTTGTTCCTCGCCTCCCTTTGAACTGGCAATTCGCATTGCCCTTCCATTTTCACACAAAAGGGTATTTGGTAATTTTGTATTCTATAACAATGAGTCTGGTATTTCCGTAGTGATGCATATTGTTATAATCTCTCTCTGCTTTGTTTCCTCGACATATTTTTTTATTAAAAAGTCTTCCCAGCCTTAAATAAGTACAGAATAAGTGTGGTCATTCTGGGAACATGAGAGGCCTGATTATCTGACCATCAAAGCCTATGCTGTAAACAGGATACTAGTAAACAGGAACTGAACCCCATATGGAGAGTTTGTGGTTTTCTTCACCCTCTGTTTGTTATGTCTTACATCCTGTTAATTATAGAAAAAGAGCTGGAAAGTTGGAAATAATCTTTTCTCCAGATTATTTCCAGCTTCCCTCAGATAGAAGAAAATGCAGTATAGTACTGTCTTACCTTGCTTCCTTCAGATGTAAAGCATTAAGACAATTCATTCCAAGGGGATCACTTTTCAAGAGGATTAAATGTAGATTTATTTTTTTTTTTTAATTACAAAATGGAAATGAAGATCTTAGCATCTTGTTCGGGGAATCCTTTCATTTTAGCACAGCTTTTCAGTGTATTTGGAGTTTGTTTGAGAACTTTTGATAACTTTTTAAAGACCATTTGTATGAATGGTGTAATTCACATCTGAGTGGGTGGGTTCTTAGAATGAAGATTTTGTTGCACAAAAACAAATGACAGAATTTACTTTAAAGTCATAGAGTTCAAGTTATCATCAAGTATCAAGTTATCAAGTTATGTTAGGAGGTCTTGCTAATAGTGTATCTTCCCTAGCCTACTGGCACTGTTTGCTTAGCTACAGCAGATTGTCCACGCTTCCAGAGAGGTTTCTCCAGAGCTGGCCAAAGCAGTGGGTAGAGTAGACAACTAAGCCTGCATTCCCACTGCTTGTTCTTTGCCTTTGATTTGTATGAATGACTGCCCATCTTTCCAGCGTGGTTCAGTCCAAGCTTCCAATGTTAGCAAATAGATTCAGAAGCAAAATACTGGAAACTTTTATCTCTGAAGTTTTGCATTTTGAGGTACATTCCCCCTTTTTCCTAAGAATCTGCTTTGGAGTTTTGGTGCCTGATGGAGCCACATCAGAGGAATGGTGTAAGGAGGTCATGCTTTGTTTAGACCTACTCTTACCAGATTAAGCTTCGGTTTTGCAAAGCAAAAAGCCAAAATCTATTTGGTTCAAGGTTTCCTGTTATCTGTGATGAACTGAAAGTACCAACCACTGCTTATGTTTCTTAGACAGCCCTGAACAAGAGACCACAAATAAATCTCCCGTTATGTTATTTTTCAGCTCTCTACTCTCAACACTGTTTCTTTAAACAGCTCTCTGATGCTAACCATCTGCTCCAAATTGCTACATTACTCTTGAGCTCTGTAAGGCCAAGGGTGCACTCTACCCCCAGCAGCAAGCTCAGCATCCAGGCTCAGGCCAAGTCCTCCCTCCGCGATGCAGAGCCTCAGCTGCTGAGGGGTCTCATCCCCGCGCGGAGGAAGATGGGAAGAGCTTTCCTGCCCCATATTCCCTGGGCTCAAGGCCTTGCAGCACCTCCAGTCCTGGGGCTGCCACTGGGACAGGAAAATAACTTCAGGATTATGGGATCACCAGAAAGAATTAAAGAAGTGTCAAGAGAATTGGCTGCTTACGAACAATAAGGTTTGGATGTTATAAAAATGCTCAGTTCTGGCAGAACTCTGCTCCTATTAAACTCAAGGAAAAAAATTCCTGCTTTACCAGGAGCAGAGTGTGGCTAGTGCTGAGAGCTTTTGAAAATCCCACTGTATAGCTGCACCCACTTTATGTATCCATTTTAATGACATGATTAATAAAATACCAATGGAGCTCCAAACAGTTCTATGTTCGTTTTCCAAAGCAGTTTGACTCATCCATAATCACAACCAGACTTCCAATTACACTGGATTTTAATTGTTCTCCTTTAAGGATAATTACTAGTACTCTGAAAAAAATTACTATGAGTAGCTGGTGATGAGTAGGAATAGGCATCCTAGCTTCTCTCAGTCTGTTCTGTCATTTGAGTTACGAGGAATGTAATCGGATATGTGACACCCAGACAGAGAGTGGTTTCCAGGATCTGAGAGTGCTCTGTTTCAGTTAATGTGTTAATTTGGGTTCCATCTTCTCATTTGTTCTGCTTTGATCTATCATTTCATAAAGCCAAAGCACCAGATTATTAAATGTGTGTGCTTGATTTATGTGCAAGACTGCATTTGCATACACATTAATATTTTTAAAGTTTTGGTCCAAATTTCTGCAAGCCATGATATGGAGTAATACAAGCTGTAATTTCACACTGCGCGGCACCAAACGGTGGGAATAAAATTGTCCTGCAATTTGGCCATATTCACATACCAGAAGCTATTTTCCATTTGGAAATTTTGAATATTACCAATTGAAATATATCTGTAAGCAAACTGTAAAGTGAGGCAATGAGGCAATGATTCAGCATGAGCTGAATCTCATGCTCAACATACCTAGACTTTCAAGAACATGACGTTAAAATCTGAGCAAGTGAGACTTAGTCTTCTTTTTTGCCTGAGAATAAACCACCAGGGACTTCACCTCCTGACTAGGAGATCAGTGAATTTTCTGAAGTGCTGCCTGAGAGGTTAGATTTGCGATTGTACACAGCACAGGGCTGTTTTTTGGCATGATTGTATTATTCTCACCTAGTTGAAATACCATTGCCAGGATTCTGCTGCCATTTATCCATAAGCACAGGTTATGCAAGGGTAAGGAGGGTGTCATTCTGACAGACGGGGTATTTAAACTTCCAGGGCTCTGGAAACGTAAAGATTTTTTTTCCCTGACACCTAGCCCAAAGGGGTTAGCAGAGCTGCTAAGCTCCAGAAATGATTGTATTTCTGTGGTACTTTCTTTTTATAATTCGTGTAGGATCCTTTGAGACATAAAGTAATACAGTAATGTAAATATAATCATATAATCCTTTAAGTTTTATTATAGTAATTATTTGTATTAGACAAGTATTGTTTTAATAATACTGTTTTTCTTCAAAGTGCTCCACAAACTCCATATTATAATTAATTTTATTTTAAAAAAGGTTTCTAGTGGGAAATGCTGACCCTTAGAAATGTGTAGTTTTGCTTGTAAAATATCTGTTCCAGTGATACTTCCACCCATCATGGTGAAACCTAGGAAAATTTCAGAAAAAAAGGTTGGGATACCAGCCTACAGCGCTGCCAAACAGATCTCAGCCAGTACAGCCGAGGGGTGGAGGTCTCTGGTTCAACCTCTGCGCCGCAGCCTTCAGCTGAGGAACTGGGACTTGGCACTCTGATAAATACGTTGCCTCCTGAGCTATCAGATAAGCTGGATCTCCACTACTCTGGTTGGAAATGTTTCACTTTGTTCTTTGCTAGAATTAAAAGCTCTGCTTGGGTTAGTTTGATTTCTGGTTGACTGGTTGGCTTCAGAGATGCTGGTTTGTATTTTCTATGAAGTATATCTGCCCCATCACTGCTGTGGCTTTGCATGTTATGGTGGAGAGATTTGTGGAGTTTGAAGATTTTTGCATTTCCTAGAAGTGGACAATGACTGGGTTTGCCTTCCAATATCTAAGATTTTATTCAGTGGAAAGATCATCTTAAACACGAACATGATGTCCCCTGCCCTCTGATGGTTAATGATTTGAATCTGCTGCAGAGGGATATGGTTGTCCTGTTGGTTCATGGCCTGGCTCATCAGTGAATCTGAAATTGTAAAGGTCCGTGGCTTGCTCAGAGCTACCAAGCCATTATCAGATCTGGATTCAAATCCAGAAGTAGATGATTTTGAGAGCTGCCCTCTCAGTTTGAAGACATTGCTTTCCCTCCATTTCGTTTCTGCTTCATAAATGTGTAGCAAAATTTTGCCTCCTTTTAGC
The DNA here is from genome assembly GCF_000699105.1 of Pygoscelis adeliae. Taxonomy (NCBI): domain Eukaryota; kingdom Metazoa; phylum Chordata; class Aves; order Sphenisciformes; family Spheniscidae; genus Pygoscelis; species Pygoscelis adeliae. The sequence continues at coordinate 4,973,759 of NW_008825076.1, forward strand.
TTGTCAGAGTAATCTAATCCAGACATTTCTGATTTAAATTATAGCCTTTTCCAACTAACAAACTTTCAGAACTGGCTTTCCTTTTAATCCCTTTTTATTTATTTATTTTTATATATCTTGTCTTAGCAAATTATGTTGCTTCATGTCATCTTAAATGATGTGGTGTAAAAGAAAAGCCACTTTGTAATGTATCAAAATGTTATTTAGAAAACCCCCAAAATGTTTGTCATTTATTTTGCTCACAAGTAACCCCAAGAGGCAGCGCACTATGAGGTTTTCTGTGAATGCATTTTCAATAGGAGCCAACCACACATTTCACTGAATCAACAGGCTTGTCTCGAGATATTTATGACATGAATGTTGAGACTTCTGTTTAGTCAGCCATCCCCAGGGAAGACAACATTTTTGATAGCGCGTAAGGAATTTAGGCACATGTTGTCAAAAGGATCTTTGAAACACCTGAAAAATCACTGAAAATACAACTTTGACAGCTAAGTCATTTAGGGTCTTGCAAATACTGTGCTGAGTACTTAATTCCCACTGCTAAGAGAATGGAAAATGAATGTGCATCACTCCCAACAGCTGGAGCCAGCGGCAGCACAGCTATCTTCACCATCACCAGCAGAGACAGAACAGCAACAATCCCATTTTGTCACAGGAACTGAGAAACTACCATTAGCTCTGGATGTGTCACCTATAAAAAAATCATTGTCTGTCTGCACAGCTTACAGGCTGACTTTCTGTCACTCCCAGGGAGGATGCTGCCCTTCGGTTCACCCAGGGAAGGCTGCTTGCCTCTGAGCTGGGACTCTCTGGCTCACTTCTGGTGGAGGACTCTGTACTAGTTAGCGAGTTTCTCATTACTCTGTGTAATGTTTGCAATCTGAGTTAACTCCAGAACAAACAGTAGTTTCTCCTGTATTTGGGGCTCCATCCACAAGATCCCTAAGAAGCGTTAGCAGCAGAGCCCGTACCCTAGGGATGAAAGGCAGAAGCATATTCTGTAGCGGCTGCATGGGTGCGAGGGCAAAGCCCGCTCGGGGCAGGGCAGGGGAGACCAATCTGTGAGGCTGATGCCAACCTTGGTCCCAGTTCCCCAGCCGCCTCCTCGTACCACAACCCCTTTGAGTGTCATCTGAACTATTTTTCCAATGAGAGCCAGACTACTTCATCATGTCCTCGGTATGAAAAAACTTGCGAAGGGGGCAACCTTTGATCCCTAAAAGCTTTCAGAAGTGTTAATTCCATGTCTGGAATATTGTCACGAAGCAGCTGAATGCCAGTGCGTAGAAGAGCACAGGCGGCACCCGGGGGGTAAATGCAGCCTGCTCAAAGCTGTGCCATGTGGAGAAGGGCATTTCTTGCTAGGCTTTGTGTTCAGGCTTTTACGATGCTTTTAATATGAGAGACTCTTATCATGGTTCATTTACTTCCATGCTTGTGGTTTTGCCACTTGGGAGCAATTATAGGATCCTCTGATTCATGCTAAGGGAGGAGTGGAGGTTTAGATGGTGAATTATGTGGCTATTTTTTGGTGGACTTTTGTTGGTATTGAGCTAGAAGATGTTAACGCACTTTGGTCCAATTAAGCTGGCAATTATCTTGTGCGTGGCTACACAGCATATTTTGTTAGCTACACTCCTTGACTGTTTGAAAAGGAAATATTGATAGAAGTTTGAACACAAGCTGTTAATGATTTGCCTTTGCTATAATAAAGGCAGGCTCTTAATTAAGATCCACTATGGTTTTTTCCAGTGCGTTTTTTATTTACTATTTGCTTTGATTTTCCAGAATGTCTATGCTCTAACCATCTCATTTTGTTTCTTTTTTTGTCCCACCAGGATTGATGTCACTTGGAGAACTGATTGTCAACATCATAAAAACAGTGCTAGGAAAATATTGCATAAAGTCCAGAAGGATTGAAAGTTGAAGAATTTCTTTCAGGAGACATATTTTTTTCACTGGTGAGTAGGTGGAGCCATTTTATTTTTCCTGATTAAAGTCTAGAACAACTCAACTGCGACTGGTATTTTGATGTCATCGATTATCTTGCTGAAACAATTTGACAGCAGCAGTGTTTTTCCCCAGTGCCCTTGTTGTAAATTATATATGTTTCATACTCTATTATTAATTAAAAACAGTTTTCTTCCATTTAAACAATGTAATTTCTTGAGGTGGGAAGAGGACTTCTTTGACTGATGATCCTTCATTAAATTGGGAGTAGAAATGGTTTGTGTCTTCTGAAGTTGAATGTAAATCTGGCAAAACATTTATTGCAAAGTCTGAAATTGGGCAAAACTCTTCGGAGCCCTGAGGCTCAGATGAAGTCTGGAGTGGTGGTCAGAAGAGTCCTAAAATGAGCCGAAGGCAGGAATTTTAAGGAGAAAAAAAACATATGCAAATGTTTTTTCTCCTCTCAAGCATTTGAGGGGATTAAAAATTGCACCCAAAGTGGAACGTTAAATTCAGCCTCAACTATGGAGACTTCAGGCCAGAATTTGTAATCCCTTTGTAGTATTCCAGTGATGGAAAGAGCACGGAGAAGTGCTGCAGCTGGCCCTTGTAGGAGCAGATCACCCGCTGGGGTAGGTTTGTGTGCAGCTCCACTGCTGCGAAGGGCAGGGCAGCTGCAAAGCAGCGCTGGAGCAGCAAATCTAAGCCGTTGTCCTGGCTGCAACTAGCTCTGAAGATCAGGGAGTAAGAATTACTTTCTCCATGCTCCCTCCTCTTTCTCACCAATTTTTCCAGATTAAACACTGGTCAGATGTAGAACAGCTTCAAAACAAGTTTTCCTTCCTCTGCCAATTATCTTTCTGTGAAAAACAGCCTACAGACAACCAGTCTACCTCTGTCCAATATATTTACTGATTTCAGACAAGCAGCACTCCTGGAATCATTAATTCAATTAATTGAAAACCTTATTTTCATCTGATATATTCAGGTTTCTTGATGGAGCTTTTTGTGTTGTTAACCTTCTGCCATCTTAACCTCTTTAAGACACGAGAGCAGGAAAGGGAGAAATACGTGCTCCAAAAGGGGGATATTTTCCCTGCTGGACATATGGTTGCAAACCATTACACAGGCAACAGCATCCATCTGTCAGACAGTGATGGGTTTTGAACAGGACAGATGAACCCAAAATAAATTGTCCATTCTGAATGGTATACATATCATGACTTTATACACTGTGTCTCACTTTGATAATATTCTTCACCAAAATTTACATGATCCAGGGAGAAAGGAAAAGGAGGGATGCTTCTCTTTTGGTTTTGGGTTCTCCAGAGCTGAAAAGGAGTTTGTCTCTTTTCCAAGAAATTCAACCTTACCCTTACGCTTATTCTAACCGTATGCCACATAGTCATTGGTTTGAAATGCTCTTCCTTGAAATAGCTCTGAAGTCTCATGAATCACAGGGAAATCTCTCTCTCACTTGGATTTTTTAATTACTAGAGGGGAAGACTGTTTCCAAAGCTCCCCCAGGATCAATGCAAGCTGGGTCGCTGTGGTTTTCCTACAATGTTGACCTGACCTGGGAAGCTGCAGACCATGGGTGCGATTGGCAACCCTGTCTCCTCGAGGTGTAGGCTCCCCAGAGAAGCAGGGTGCTAGTTCTGGGGATGTAAAACAGGTACAACATATCATGCTCTCAAACCTGTTCTTCTGTTGGACTGTTTTTGCTTCATGGGCTATCTAAAAAAACAAGAGATTAGAGGGCACGGGAGGCTGATCTGGCTGCAGTTTCTGTTTAAAATAAATAAATTAATTAAAGGATAGACTGACCTCAGCAAAACACATTACAGAAATCCAGACTTTAAGTAATGAAAAGCATGGATAACTAGTTCAAGACTGGGACTGGAGAGGAACAGAAGACAGTGTAGTGATATCCCTTGGATGATAAAGGCCATCTTAATACTACACACTTTCTAAAGGACAAAGTGGAGTCAGTCTTTGCTGCCACTTTGAAATTTTTGGATGAAAGGGACTGCATAACTGCTAAGTCTAGCCCAAAACTTATCCTACCACCAAAGCAGGGACATTTGATTTCCACCAAAGAAGCTCAGAAGTATTAAGACCATTTCAGTCACTGTTTAAAAGCAAGAAGCCAGACTCATGCCCTGGCATTTTGTGGGGCAGCAGCAGGGAGGCTGGGCTCCTCGAGGGGACAACGTGAGGTGGACCTTCAGCTCCTCCAGGCTCTCCCCCTCTTCACCAGCCTTGGCTTAGTCTTTCCCTGACTTAGCTTCATCCAGATATTTACGTCAGACAAGCTTTAAAGAGAGCAAAGCAGAAAGTCTGTCATTTCTGTTCAACACAGAAGAACTGTTTTACCAGGTATCATCTTTGTGCTTAGCCTAAAACTGTATAAAACATTCTGTCAGTTACAGAATATATACAAATAACATACACTCATGGGGTTTAAGAGGATGAAATCCAGATGGAAGCTTGTTTTCTCAACAGAAAACATGGGCCAAACCCTAATGTGCTGCAGACTGGCACGGCTGCCCGAGGACAATGCCAGTTTGCTGTAGGAGAGCCCAGACACGTTTTCCTACACATTTTCCTGCAGAGGCTTCGCTCCTGCTGCCTGAGCTGCATCCACAGCATACACCTCCTTTACAATTACCTGCCACGGCTGCAGCAAGCTTATAGAGACTGTGATTTTCATTCACCTGAATGTGATTCTGGGGATGTGAGTTGGGGCAGCAGCATGAACGTAACTTGTGTTTATCCCCTGGGCTGTGAGGCCAGCAGCTGCTCCTATTAGGATGATTTGCATATGGCCTTGGCACGGTTTTAAGTGGATCAACTGTTCTTCATGGGTGGGGACAGAAAATCTGTCTCCTTTGGACTTGCAGCCATTGCTGTAACATTAAACCTGCATTTGGGGTGTAAGAAAAAAAAATATTAAAGAAATAATGATCTTTTAAAATTAGAGTTTTTAAAGTAATTTAAAACAGAAAATAAGTGGTGTGAGAAGATGAGCAAAGAGTACCTGTGTATATTCATAGTCATCTAAATATAATCCTCTTTTATTTTTGGATGCTAATCTCTGCCTCTCCCCATCCTTCCATGTCTCCTGCCAACAGGGCAGTGTAAACCTGGAGAAGCAATACATCTAGCAGTTAGTGTCAATCTCATTACTTCACATCACACAACCTGAATAGCTTGTTGCTTCGCTATATAATATCAAATTTCTGTGCAGGAAGGGGGAGCTGGGACAAGTGCATTACAGCATTGCAGGTGTTGGACGGCAGACCCTTTTGAGTCAGTTCTGTAAAGATTTTTAGGATCTTAACTTTGGTTTCAGTGGCAGTTTGGCACATATACAGCAATCAGGTATTTAAACACCACCGTGTGTCTGGTCTTTCCATTTTGAGAAGAAAGGATGGAAAAAGGATAGATGTCTCCAAAGCCTGGGTGGCATAGAAAAGGTGAGCAGGGAATGTCTCTTCCAAGAAAGCAGCAAAGGGGTATGAAATTCAGAGTAAGGAAAGGAGATTCTTCCTAACAAGTTCTATATTTAAGCTATAAAACTCCCTGCTAGGAGACATTGTGAACGCTGAAAGTATAGGTGGGTTCAAAATTCTGTGAAGAAAAATACATCCAGACCTATTACATCCAGTAATAGTACCTGTGAGTGCCCTTGCAGCACACATCACGGGTGGCTGAGCATCCTCCGGGGAAGCATTGCGCCACACCGGCTGCACCCCCACGCTCCCCACCAGGCAGGGCAGCCCACCACCGGGGACCGCTTCAGGTAGACCTTCGGTCGGGATCACTACAGCCATTCCTAATGCTCTTAAGGAGCCTAAACAGATATTTCACAAGGCAGCTTTGAAACTTGATTAACGTGGACAAATCACTTTGAAATTTTTGGATGAAAGGGGCTGCATAACTGCTAGGTCTAGCCCAAAACTTGCTTTGTGCGATGTGAAGATGATAACTGAGTTGACAAAACTCATTAAATGCAGCACCTTTATCACACGGTATAATCTATAAAATGTTGCAACAGAAAACGTTGGCAAGTTACCAGCACATCATCATCCTATTTCAGTTACAGAACAGTGACATGGTGATAAGCTCCTACTTGTTCAGCATCAAGCGCTCCTGGGATAATGTATTGGGAAATTCCCCACCAGGTACCTAATGTTTTACTTCTGTCCCGACGGCTTTGTGCCGGACCGGAGACATGAGGAGCTGCCCCCACCGGTGACTCTGGCTGCCGTCGGCTCATGGGGCAAAGGCTCCAGCAGTGCTCCAAAGAACAGCAATAGACATGGGCAGCAGTTACAGAAAGCTGGTTTGAAAAACCCTGTAGAGATTTCACAATTAGGACACATGTCAGTCTTTTGAGGATTAAGACAAGCCTGGTCCTCCTCATGCAGCTGGTCTCCACTTGAAGGACATAAGAGTTGTTTTTCTGGTTTTGTTGTCACAAGCAGAGATAATTAAGATTTGGATCATGAACATTTTGTCATGGGGGGCAAAAAGATTGAAGAGGCTTTTGGCATGGTGATGGCGTTTTGGAAACACTGTGGGAATTCAGATTTCTTGCTGCCGTCTGGAATAGAGAAAAACTAGCTAGGTATCATGGGGGTGTTTTCCTAGATTTTCTTATAGTAAAATAAGTTCTAAGTAAAATAAATCCAGCGTTTTAGCAAAATGGTCTGCATAGTCTATTGTTGAGTTCATAGGGAAATGTAACAAACAGTATTTTCAAGTGGTTTTGTATTCCAGTGAGACTATTTCACAAGCTTGTTCTTAGCACTTATGGAACACTTTATATTTTCAGAGCTCCTGAAAACAACAAGCTTGCTAAAAAAAATACAAGCGCTATTTTTAGCACTGTAATGTCTAAAATAATAGCACATTGACAGGAACCTCATCAATTTCAATAGGATGCCACAGTGCTTGGTGGTTTATGGTCCCCCTCCAGTTCCCAACTGGCTCAGCTCAGACAGACGAGCCCGGCTAACTGTGATGGAGCCTGGGTGGGCACATTGTTTGGGCTGGCCAGCCCCTGCCGCCGAGCTGTGGCAATCTCTTCACCCACTGCTGAAATGCAGCCACCTCTGTGATAAAACCTGGCCTCTTTTGAACACCACCAGAAAGTCTTCAGCTCCAGCTTTCTAGTGTGAAGCCTAAACTTGGGAAAAGTGGGTCTTCAGTTGGAGCGCTTCTCCCTTCTTACTGATTTTTGACCCTCTCCTTGATTTCCCAGTGAAATTTCTCAGCCATTTTTTCTCCCATTCCTGAATTCTTTTTCCAGCATTTTATGACAGATAACAGAAGCTCTCCCCAAGCACTGAGCACCTACTTTGGCATAAAGACATCTGCACGGGCAGTAGGACTGACATGCCGTTCCCATCCCATGGCTCTGAGCCAGCCATCTGAACTGCCTCTGAGTAGCATATCCATTCTCACTGTAACCTTGTTGTTTCTCCCAAAATGTAATATGAATCCAGGAGCAGCTTTGTTGAACTATAATCTGGGTCAACAGTGTTTGGTAGGTTGAAAGGTCATGCTGAAACCCCATCTGTTTTAGCTCTCCATTGGAACCATGAAAGTACTTTAAACATGAGATGTTCTGTAGCATTCCTAAATTATCAGTAATGTGTAGTGACACCAAGAACTGTGGTCTAGAAATGCCATGTTTCTCTCTTTTTTTTTGATCTAACTGGGTGAAGCATCAGATTTAGGAAGTAAATTCAAATCAGCTGGACATAGGTCAGTGGCTGTATGTGGAAAGGGACGGTATGGTGGGTGCCTCCGGCCCATAAAAAGCCTGTCCTACTGAGATCTGGCTCCGGGGCTTATTAAATACCAGCCATTTTTGACTAGTAAAAGACCAAACAAAATGTGCTTTTTCTCCTTTGATGATTAAATTCAGCCTTGAAGTGAGGGGTATCATTTATATAAACACTTTCTTTTATGTATGTGCTGTCCTAAGAGATTAGCACATTTGCATGCTTACTTTTAAGGCTTTTTTGCTTTCAGGTGATAGCAAACGTAACCTATAGACTGAAGGAAGTGCCAAGGTGTCAGGGAGGGCAGGGCACATCTGCCTTTCTTCTGTCACTTGGGATCCAGCCAAGCCTCTTCAGAATCCGCCCTGGAAGTGCTCAGCGCTGCTGGTTCCCACTGCTCCTCAGCCCAGGTCCAGAGCTCTCCTGAATCATTTCCAATGCCATTAATTCCTGTGTGCACCAGGGACCCCTTTTTCAGTGCAGTTAATTCTGAAATGTAAAGGAACAAATTCACGTGGGATGAAGGTCAGGAGTACTGACACTTTTATTTCACTCTAGGGACAGGTGTATATTAGGTCTAAGTATCTGATCAGCTGATTTCTTTTATCCATTTTACATCACGATGTTAAAGCAATAAGGGCTGATTGATGCAGGGTTGTGCTTGGTCGGTCTGTGCTGTGAAATATTAACAGGTGAGTGGCTGAGAATACAGCTGCAGGAATTGGTTTTGCTGTTAACATGGAGGAATCAACAAGCTTTAACTTCAGCAACATTTCATAGTTTTCTTAATGTCTCTGTTGTGCTGTGTAAGGCACAGCTGAACTGAGGGCAATGGCGAAAAGCCCCATGAGAGTGATTCCGGACGTGCTCGAGGGAGAAGTGTGCCCCCAGCCTGCCTCCCGGTCAGAGAGCACATCCTTCTAAGGATATGACTGCCTCAACCATGCCATCCAAAATCAGCCAAGTTACCTTGGAAATAAGTCTTTGCAAACTCAGCTGGCTAGGGAAGGAGCAATATGTGACTGGCAGGGGGCTGGGGCGGTTACCTCCTGATGCAGGAGGGGACACTGCAGTTGCAAGACCGTCAATAAATGACTCTGATTTTTCATACAGGGCTGTTTTCCTCCATTAGAGACCAAAAGACACTGACTGGCACTGGGACTGCTTAGGGACTGGAAAATAGGGGCAGGTTCTTCATACTGCAATATCCTTGAGATGTCTTCTCTTACCAACAGCCCCTGTGCCATTTGGTGCGGGCACAGACCTGCCTTGGTGCAGGGCAGCTTTCTGTACACATATTCCCAGCACCTCACTAGCAGCCCCCGTTATAGTGGGGGTTTAAAGCCAGACTCTAAACCAAAGACCACACTGGTTTCTATTATTTATGACTAACACAGAGATGGTGACACCCTTGGCGACCTCCTCCTGCCACCTTTAACCTTTCAGCTCTGTCCGCTGCCTCCCCATCCTCAAGTAACACAAAGATGAGAACGAAACTCCTTGCTCTGGACTACAGTGTGATAATTGAGAGGAGTCACGCTAGCTACACAGAGACAAATCTGCAACTGATTATGAGGTTTTCTTCTCAATTAATTGTCAGAAGCAAAGGGTCGTTTGATGTTTAATGTCTTTTTCTTCTTGTTAAATGCATTCTCTTTGCCACCCGTCCTCAGACACTGGGAATAGGAAGAATTGTACAATGCAAAGGCTGCGGAGTTGTCAGTGTATTCGCGCATAACCCATCTCAAGCGTTCGTCTGCTGTTTTGATGTTACACACAGGTCTGTAGGGGACTTCGTTTTTAGATTCGTTGTCAAAGTGACATCGACATCTTACTTGGAGGCACCAAATGAATCCTAAACCTGAGTTCAGGGTGTGAGATTTAGATGCTGTGCATGTTCTCTGGGCCAGGATAGGGAGGATGCATCTATTCTGCGCTCCATGGGCACGGTATCTGATTGTGAACGTTAAAGCATGCCCGAACTGTCTCATAGATCTGTCTTTGGTCAGAGGAGGACAATTCCTCTGTCTTTGAAAATATTCTTTGGAGCTGATGTTTCTTCATGTGTTCTGAGCCCAGGAACAGCTCTTTGGCTGTCAGGAGTATTTTCAGGGAAAAAAAATAGGGAAACAGCAATGGGAAGGAGGTTAGTGAGAGTTTTAAAAGGGAGAGGAACCAAGATGTGCCCTGTGTGACTGAACAGCAGAGACTTCATTTAAAGTGAAAATCTGGCACCAAAAGGACAATTAGTCTGTGAAACCTTCTGCTTTTATGCTTAATAAATTTTTGTTTTAAAAAATGGTGAAAGCATCAACAGTTTGTAGACATTTTGCATCTTAGGAAATGACAAACTCCTCCTGTATTTTATAAATTTGGAGCCTTTACAAAGGTGCGGGGGACTAGCAGTTCATTTTTGACACAGGAAGATGAAGCTCAGCATCCCGGGGTATCTCAGTGCCACTGAAGTCTTTGCAGGAGCTGGTGGAGAGCATCCTTATTGTTCACAAAGCACAACACCTCCAAACTAGACCTGTGGGTGAAATCCTGATCCCAGTCAGGTCAGTGGCAAAATCTGTGCTTGTTCCTGTGGGGCTCAGTTTCAGCCCTAGTGTCTTCCATAAGGCTGCTCAATACTGTTGGGACTCAAAATTAAGCACAACTCGAAAGATTTGAACTAATTGTGATTCAGTAAATTACTGGCAGAGCTCTGAGTAAGACTTTAAGAATTCCTGGCCCCCAGTCTTCTGCTGTGACCAGAGGCAGGATTGAACTGATTACAGAAAATCTTTGGGAGGCTCATTATTTTAGACCTAATATTTTGAACTTTCAGGAAGATCCAATGTAGATCAGAAAGTAATGAATAGCTCTACAAAAAGGTAAAATAGAGACTGGGCTTTTGTAACTGGGAAATTGCCAGAGAAAACAAGTAAACCATTCTGAACTAGACTGTATTTTAAGTTATCAATTGCACCAATTACTTAAGATAAATCTCTTAATTTGTTCTGTTTTAGAAACAACAGGGATGCCATATTTCACTCAAAAAACCTAATATAAACTGTATTTATTTGAGGTATTATACATCCTTTTTCAGATTTTTATAGTGAATCTCATGTTATTTTAATGATGGTTTACATTCTGCTTAACCACTTTATCGCAGCTAGAGGGGAGGCTTATATATATGTTCATACATATATATGTATATAAAATGAATAATTGGCAAAGTTTGGCAATTTTTGATGTGCTGAATGAACTGATGTGCTCAATGGGATGGGGAGCAGGGCAGATTCAGAGGAAAACTCAGCCCTGCATATGAATTTCCCTCGCTGATTTTTCTAGTGCAGTTAATAATTTCCCTTGAATGCACTGCAGAAGCCGAGTCGATAATTATTTCTTCAGCCTAGATGCACAAGCCAGTTGTGCACAGTGTACAATCCAGCTGGCATTTCTCCTGACTGATCTGTGGTTTTCAGGCATAGAAGTGCAGAGATCCCTGACTATTAGACGTGAAGGTTCAACTATCATACAGGTAAACTTCAGCACTGCCTGCTTTGGTCGGAGGTTTTGATTCTCCCTCATGCCTAGGGAAAAGATTACAATAACACAGACTTTTGTTTTGCTTTCTTTTTTTTATATAAATTAACTAAATTTTTAAATGTGCTGTCAGATTTGATTTCAGTTGCAATGAAAGTTCAAGTCACTTCTTGTCTTATCCAAAACAGTGCATCCTATCCTTACCTTATGCACACACAGCCTCTTTCAGATGTGTCAGATTGAGCACCCAAACTCACGAGTGACTTTTGAAAAAACTGGGCAGCACGAACGCCCTGTGCCTCATTCAGGTAATCTCCCTCTGCTTTGCTGAAATCTCTCCCTAAATTTCAAGCAAGGAAGATGCCAGGCAGCAGTAGCAAAGAGCAAAGAAGCATTTCACATGAAAAAAATACCACTTCAGGAAGTAGGCAGAGCGATTCCCCCAAAAATGTGGGATGAAATTATCTGTTCTTTTTTCAGGTTTATCAAACAGACCATCACTTTTCTGGATCCCAAAGGATACAAGGACAAGCTCAACTTGTGTCGTTCTTCTCCATTTCCTTAGCTGACATGTAACTTCCAGTTGGATGCATCGTGTAAGTAGACACAATACCTTGCAAGAGACTTCATACAAAGTCCTTCCTATGAGTTCCTGTGGACATTATAACATATATGGTAATATTGCCTCGTGTTTGCATGGCAGCCCTGGCTGCAGCAAGAGCCCTGCCCTCCTACAACATGGATCTCACTTCTGAATACGCTACAAAAATTGGTGCGTTTGAGACAAAGGTCACTGCAGACAAGGGCAGAGGCAGTACGTTGCATGAGGCACACACAGAAAGGTTGCTTCTGTGATACATCAGCTAGGCTTTGTAACTCATTTTATTCATGTTACGAGCAGCAATGAAAAACTGTGGGGAAAGGAGGGTTAAAGAAGGATTTTTCAGATAAAACCAAAGTGAACATGGTTATTTTCTCACTGGAACCAGAAAGTTAGTATTTCTGTTGCTGCAATTTGTTAGCTGTTTGAGATGAGATTTTTCATGCAGAATCTTCTACAAGAAAAGAAATAACAAAAATATAGGTCCGGCATCGGGAACCACTAACCCGCAGGTGGAGGTGCCAATGTGTTCTTGTCTGCTCCTAGGTTCAAGGTAAGAGAGATGCAGGAAAGCTGCATTCAGTTCCCATCTTTGCTGTTCTGTTTTGAAAGCAAATGAACAAACAAACAAAATCCCTGGACCTTAGAAATCACCTCTCTCATGAGACTATTTGTGCCTTTTCCAGGAGTCCCAACAGCTCCTGTTGGAACTGTTCCACTAAATCACATCCTTAAACGGTCACTGATTCTGAGGGAGATGCTAAAAGATGGGTTTCAACATCCCCTCCAGCACTCTGAGGCTGGATCTCCCCCATGCCACATACCTGCTCTAACTACTGACCTACAGGGAAGGGGAATCATCTCCCTGGTTGTGGGACATTCACCTTGGAAAGGTTTCTTTTGTTTGAAATTGCAGAAATGGCATTTTTAGTGAATAAAACGGTTTTGCCGGGATCTAGTTCTTAGTACATCAAATCAGCTGCCGGGCTTGATGTCGGGGTTGAAGTGGGGTCCTGACCATGGCTCTTGCATTGCAGACAGACTCCCACATTGTGAAGTCTCCTGCCTCCACCAATAACAGATGATGAGGATGGGACACGTTTTGCCCACCTTCTCCGCTCAGGCAGTTTAGATGAACTGCCAGGACGTGGTTCCAGGTTGGGGTTTTTGTCTTTGCCCTTTGTGCTGGTCCAGTGCTGGCTGGGGAAGTGCATAGTCTAGCAGTACTGGCATGCACACGCCGTCATTTTGACTCGTGTGTGTAAGGGAGGCTGACATGTGGTTTGTTGGGATCACTGTGTTATCTCTCAGGCTGTGCAGGGGGCCTGTAGGCTACATGCTGAGGGTCTTCCAAAACTAAGCCTCAAATCAAACACAGTAAATTAAGCTACGGCATATGCAACACATCATTTCAGTATTTATGTTTGCAGCCTCCAGCTCCGGTATCAAAAAGCCTCAGAGACGAGTGCAATAAATAGCCAGTTCACAGAGGAGTTGGCAAGATTTATTATGTTTATGATTCTGCACAAATATTGTTGACAGATTTCTTTTGATACAAAGATAGCTTCTGCACTCTAATCACTGAGGAGAGCTAGACTTGGGAGGATTCATCCCCAGCTGAAGTCTATATTGTAAGGTGCCTATAATTCCTTGCATGCTGTGTTTTAAACACTGCGGGGCTTTATACAGACAGTGATTTTTGTGCTGCCCTTCCGAGATGGTAATCCTGGCGTTATCTCTTTGGCTTGTGTTATATCATTGCAGTTAGGTGATAATTGTTATTGGCTACTCAATAGAGTCCTAAATGTGTGTGATGTGCTGCAGTAATTGAAACATGCGGAAAGCATCCCATTAAATTTACAGTCTGAGGCTTTGGTACAAGTGCCATGGAATCAATGGGAAGTTTTTCCTTGATTTCAGTAGGAGCTGGATCTTGCCCAAATAGCGCAAAGCAGCCTCCCACACTCCAGAACAAATGCAGAGAGGCATATGGTTACTGTCAAGGGAACAGGTGGATATTCATATGGTTTGTAAAGGAGCTGGAGACAGCTTGTTGCATTTTGATAAGAAGGTTATTCCAGGCAACTGGAATAGTGTGAAAACAGGGAGAAGTACAGCACGGGCGGCAGAGGCAGCAGAAGCAGGCATGGGTGAGACTGGGATATGAGGGAGAGAGGAAGCCTGACCCAAAGTTATGCAGAGCTTGGGAAACGAGGAGGAAAAGCTCAACTACATATGTGAAAGGTGTGGAGGGGAAACTCAGCATGTTTGAGAGCAAAGGGCTTTTGCTGGGGCTGGAGGTATTTGTGGGGGATGGAGGGAACAGGATGGTCCACAGGTGGGTGCAGTGGGGACAGGGCAGTCCCCTTCTCGGTGCAGGAGGCTGCACCATGGCTGCTGCTGAGATTTGCCCCTTTCTCCTTGCTACCAGGCATGTGGTTACAGGAAAAAGCAGTGAGGATGGCCCTCCTCGCCCTGGGCACGGTGCTGAGCGGTGGCAGGGGTAGCTGGGGTTGTCACACCCAACAGCAGCAGCCTAATGCGGCCTGGGCTTCATGTTGCTCACACCTCTGGAGAGCAGTAAATTAGTAGACAAGGGGAACTGCCTTGCTCACGCTGCATTTGAAAACAAGATCCCCTTTCAGCCCCTGCCATTCAGTACAGCAGGAAACCAGAAGCTTCTGATAGCAAAGATGAGATATGGCTTCAGTGGGGCAGAATTGGGTGCAGGAACTTGTTCCTGTGCACTTGTCCCCACCATGGAGCTGGTGTTGCAGCCCTGTGGGCACGGAGCATGGTCAGTACGGCTCACACTGAGCATATTCAGCTCTTTCCTCTGCCCCAGGCTTAGAATAATCTTTGCGTGTGCTGGGACTGTTGGACTCGATGATCTTAGAGGTCTTTTCCAACCTTAATGATTCTATGATTCTATGACTGGGTAGACTGGGTTTGGATCAGCTCAGGCTGGGAAACTGAGATAATCTCAAGAAATGAGCAAGTGAAGACATTTTTGTGCAGCAAACCTCAATATGGGTTAGCCCGTTGTGTTGTGGTGAGATACTGCAAATGCTCAAAACAGAGCAAAGATGTATAAAGTGTTGTCATGCAGTAGATCAGAGATCTGCTAGAGATCTCATAAAGACTATCGCAAACTGTTCCATGAAGTAAACGACAGTGCATAACTCTATAATGGGAGCCATTGTGTTTTTGCCATTTGCAAAATGAAGGCAATAAAACATAATTAAAAAAATGAAGAAGAATCCTGTGTGTATGAGAAAATTTTGTTACTGGAACTCCTTGTTTATACTTGCTCAGCAATTAAGCTTCTGTGATGCTAAAATAGGAATGTTAATAATTTGGAAATGCTAAATCAGCACCGTAGCAGTTATTCTTCTAAAGGATGTGTTTGGAAAGGTATTGAGAGAGATAACTGATCCTTGTTGCTATTATTTTATTAACTCAGGAGTGGCTTTTTTAGAGTCCTCTTGAATATTTATCTGATGTATCTGCCAACCCCAAGGAACTATTTCTGCGTGAACAAGGCCATGTTTCTCCCAGAGAAAGTGCTAACCAGCCACTCTTGTTAATATAGGTGAAGAGAAAACCGAGCAAAGAATCCTTTCATAATCACGCTGAGATGGCATGGAGGCATGTTACTGCAAAGATACTCTTCTGTGCTCAAAGAAAGATTCGAGTTGCTTGTCTTTGAAACTGAGTTGCCATTTTATTCTGAAACTTGAAGCTAAGAGCGAAGTGTAAAAGTGGATCATCAAGTGGATGATGAAAGTCAGTGGACTTTCAACTCGTAGGAAATCCTTGCCTATCTCTGTGAGAAAGACAGTCGTAGCAAAGCGAGCGGGCGAGTCCTGCGGCCAAAAGCCCATGCTGCCCTGCCAACACACTCGCGCAGGGTCCCTGTCACCGGGCACGGCTTGTCACGAGTCTCTGTGGGCACACCAGAAGGGGCCTCAGGCTCAGTGAGGCCAGCCACTTTTCCCAAAGTAACAGTAATTAACAATATGGGGCACGAGATGGCCTGGCACGTACCTGCGTTAGGCCGATCTCTCTTTGCTTGTCGTGTTTACGCAGGCTTTTGTAGTTTCTGCGAGTAGCGGGGCAGTACTGCACAAGAGATTGCGTTACTTTTATTGCAAAAACATGCAAAATGCCAAGAAGCAAGCAGCTGCCGTTGGGGGAAGCCGACGTTAACAGCGCAGCGTGAGCTCCCCCTGCACGCAGCCACCGGGAAGTCCTGCCCTTCCTCAACCCTCCCTTTCCTGCCCTCTTCCCCCCTCTTTCGTGTCACACACTATAGCTAGCCTGTGAAAAAAAATGCACGTCAGTTATTTAAGCCTTTTAATAAGTCCAATAAACACAGATCACTCAAAGCAGATGTCAAGCGGGTGAGCACTGTCCTTGCAAAGTGCTCGGGGCAGCAGGTTTGTTACCTCCTCAGCCCACTCTGGCCTCCCCCGGAGCTCTGCACAACGACAGATGCTGCAGCCCCAGGGTACAGCGGTGAAATCCCAAAGCAAGTCCTCCTCGCCCTTGCGCTCTCTCCCTTACCAGCAACAATACAATCAGAAAGTAAAATTGGCATCTAGAGTATCTTGCACAATAAGAATAGCAAAATATTTACCTAGGTACTGCATTTCAATGAGGTGAAAGGTTTGTGGGTTCCCATTTGAAGGTGAATGATGCCACAGGCCAAAGCCACAGATCAGGAGTGGCTCAGTGATCCTCTCGGCTGGGAGGAGAGAAGAGGGCTGACGGCATATTCTCAACAGAAAAATCGTATAGATATAGATATATAAATGAAAACATAAGGTAGCTGGAGTGACAAGCAGCCTAAAGGAGAGGACCTGTGGACCAGATTGATGCCCTGAATGATGTGAGATACCATGCGAGTTGGATGGCAAAGGTCAGGAAAAGGAGTACTGCGTCCATATAAAATGTGATTAGTTAAATATTTTTTTTTAAATTAAAGCAGGACAATTTATGGTGTGGCTAGCTAAGTTACTGGTTCCATGATTGGTTCTGACTGTCCTCTGTTAATGCAGGGGACCTGCTATATGCCAAATTCAATGTAGCATTTCTGTGTGATATAATTGGCACATGCAGCTCCCATCCAGTTGAGAAGCACAGTAATAGTTTCCACTGCAGTGGTGTGTGTGGTACAGAAATGTCACAGAAGTTAACTCGGGCTGCCAAAGTGGAGTAGTTGGAAAATGTTCTTATAAGGAAAGTAATAAACACACTTGGCTAAAACCTGCCAGTCTGGCAGTGCTTATACAGGTTCTTCCCTGGCAGTCTGGGTACATTATGAGAGAAGTTGTTGTTTTGGCCTTGTGCATCAAACCAGAGAGCAGCTATCCCACGCTCAGGCCTGATGCAGGGGGCGGGCAAAGGCTGTGGTCAGTGTCTGCACCTTGTATGTTCACGGAATTTCGCTTTCCAAGAGCGGGGCTGACCCAGGACAGCTTGTTCATGCTCAGCCACACAGCGCTGCGACGGGCACCCCCCCGTCCCTCACCTCCTACGAGTGGCCTCACTCCACACCAGACAGCACATGGTTTGGGGCGGCTATATACTTTTAGGATAACTTACAGAAACCTGCTAGTGCAAACAGACCCAGCTCTGATGCCAGCTAAGGAGCTTTAGTGAGCACTTTTTAAAAGAATCCAGACGGTGTTTGTTTTTTAAAAAGCATTGCTGAGAGCAGCACGTGTAGGCTGAGTCGGAGGGGCTGGGAGGACAGAGGAGGTGGGCTGTGCAGCAGGAGAGGTTGGTATCACAGGGGGAATGGAGAGGTGCCTTGATTTGTCAGCATTTCTAAGCTCTGCCACTCTTCTTTTCTCACCCGTCCTGCTAAGACCTCTTCTTCTTGCTACCTCTTGTTTTCTCTGTTTTTCCCCAAGAGCTCTTGGCTTTCCACCTGCTCCCGCAAAGCAAGAACATGGAGCCCAGGCAAACCCCTCTTGGTCCTGCTCTCTTTCTGAGCCATCTCCCGCTTCCCATGACATCGTATCTTAGCTGTACTACGTTTTTTCCCCCGTGATGCCGTGGTGTGGCACTCGTTTCCCAGCCAGACCCCTCTCTGCCGGCAGAGGTCAGCAGGCTCATCTCCAACGCCGCCGAAGGCAGCGCAGCGCCGGGGCCGAGGCACCCCCGCCCCGGGTAACCCCGGCCGGGGCCGAGCTGCCTCAGGGAATTGCCCTGTGAAACTGGGTTGGCTTTGCAAAAAAAACAAAAAAGAAACCAAAAAAGCCAACGGGTGTTCAAAGTAAATGCGAGGAGGAAGATTGGTAAATAAATCGGCGCGTCCGGAGCATTGCTGAGGATGGGGTTTTGAGGGCAAAGCTCCCCAGGTTTTCTGCTCTTCTCTGGGTTTCTCATGGGAGGAGGAGGAGGGTGTTAGGATTTTCCTTCGGGGGCTGGGAACACTCCTCGCTCTGGCGGAGGAGCTAATTTACCTACTGTCTTCTTGCAGGTGCCTGGAGATCTCGGTGACAAGTGACAAATGCTGGCCAGAGGGACTGCGTGTGGGGTGGCACAGGGACAGGCAGGCAGCATCCCCCAGGACAAGGCTCACTGAATTCAAAGAGCCTTAAGGGACCGTTTCTGTTGCAGCTACGCTTTTGATGGCAGCAAGTAAAAAAACCAATACTCTTGCAACCTCACTTTGTGAACAGGGTGAAATTATTCCATTTCAGTAATATCTCCAGGAGGTGAGAACTGTTTGGCTCAATTCATTAATTAGTAAAAAAACACTTAGGCCTAATGGGTGAAATGACTTTACCTAAGCAAAACAATATCCTTTGATATTACTGACAGTGAGATGGTACCTGTGAATTGCAGAAATGACAGCTTTTTGTTTCTTTCATCCACAATGATTCCTTAGTGAATAGTCAAATGTTCATTCTGATGCCCCAAATATGCCATCTCTAATATTTAGGTCTAGGTCTGGCAATCAGCAGAAGCAATTTTAGTTTTGAAAAGTTCAAGGGAGCTAAAGACTTGCACCATGGGGAAGATATTTAGATCACAACAACAGGAGATCCAAACATTTATTCCTGATTGACTTTCTGAAATAAAAGACGACGTAAGGAGGAACACCAGTGGGAGCTGCGTGCGGCAGTGTGATCCTGCCCTTCTTACTCAGCCCTCTGGGACACTGCTTACCAGTTATTCTGTTGGTAATAACAAATAACAGCTTCGCTTGATTCTCCTCCAAGAATTTTGAAGTGATTGTGGTGGGATTACACATTGTCCCTGGGTTACAAACATCCCCACAGAAAAACAGGATTATGTGGTCCTCTCAGTTTAAACCATTGGGAAGGACCGGCCTATAAGATGAAAGAGACTTTTATTCCTGGAAATCAGGATTTCCTCAGGCCAGGGCTTAGCAGACTCTTCCAGTAGCTCTGGTGTAAGCTGTCCCCACCCTGCATCCCTGGTGCGGGAACTCGCTATGCAGCACGCGGACTCTGCTGGGCCACTGCCACCTGCATAGGGCCACAAGGGCACCCCACAGCTGGTGCTCCCCATTCCCAGTCATAGTGGATGTCCACACGAGTCCTTCCCCAATATGCAGCGCCAGGGCTTTGCACCAGCCTGCTCAGGTGCATAAAGCTGCAGAAAAAACAGAGCTAGGCAATGCATTTTGCTTCTCCTTCCTCTGGTGCTGCTGGGGCCTCCCAGGTTTGGGAGGGTTTGTGGCACTGTTGTGGGCATTTCTGCAGTGCTTTCCCAGCTGTCCTCAGCACCTCCATGCCCCGCTGTTAGTGCGGATAGGAATCATGAGAGGAGGGGCTGCTCTTCCCACAGGGCACACACTCGGTCTGGACACCTGCATGTACCAAATGTCCTGGTCTCAGCAAGCTCCTTTCCTGCTTCGCTTCTAAACACCACAAAAATCTTTCTCAGCACAATTTTTCCATGAGAGGCACTTCTTTTATTCTGTCATGAAAAGGCATCTGATACCAACTACTCATTTGGGAAGGAGGAAATTCTCCAGAGATACCCACAATTATCACTAAGACCTGCTGTCCCCACAGTCTCCCTGATTTGGTTCCCATCATACACATGGGCCACCAGCAGCCAGAGGGGACCCTAATTCCCATCAAGGTGCTGCAACATTTGGTACTTGGGACTCTCCCATTCATCAGCTTCCTTCCCCACTTCCCTGCTCCTGCATTAACCCACAGCAGCTGCAGTCTCCACAGCTGAGGGTGGGGTTTTATTAGGGTTTAATTAGCTGTGATCTGGTCCTCATCAGAGACAGCCTGTGCCGTGAGCTTCTCAGAGCCATGAAAAGCCATCCCATGACATTAGAGAGCATCTGTGGTCCTCACAGGTCCTACCTGGACAAGGATGTGTATGAGGTGCATAAAACTGTGTACGTTGGTGCTTGTATGGAGGTAAGGTTGATCCCTTCAGAGAAGTTAAAGCCACACTTAAAAATTAATGATTTTTCTCTTTTCAAGTCACATGTGCTGCTGCTGCACCTCTCCTGGCCCCGGGGCAACAAGCAGTGTTGCCCATCTCCAGGCAAAGTCACACTGAGGAAACACGGTGTGATGGATAAATCGCAAAAGCAGTGCTTAGCATCTTTTCCTGTTTCCTCTGTGTCATATAACATTGACCAAGTGTTTTAATCGATGCAGATTCTCAGGGGATATAAATGAGCACAGCTCAGCTGACTGTTGGGTAAGTATTTGTTTCCTGGGAATCTGGTACTGTGTCTTAACGCCTTGTCTTCAGCACAGGGTTGCTAAACTTTTTTTGTTGAAGGATGTAGAAATGTGCTATTGTTGTTATTGATTTAATATTATACAATTTGCAGATTCTGCCTCAGAGGTTTTAATCTCAGGTTTGCCTATTACTTTGATACATTTAGATAAATATAGTAACAAAGCACTTGTACTCTCTCATCACTGGGTCAATTGGAAGTGCTTTGTATAATGACTGCAGAGAGCTCTATGTTGTGTATTAATATTTTTAATTCTTCTGTGCTAAAAGAGTTGCCTATAGCTAAAAGCAGGGAATATATTTTTCATTTGTAATTTGGGTTCTTTTCATTGCAAGGTACTGATAAGACAGAGCATAGCAAAAATAGCACGGACAAAAACAGTTTGGCTACTTAAAAAATGCTGTGAGAGATTAGCAAAGTATACATAGACAGAAACCGTATGCAGACAAGAAAGAAACAGGACAAATCAAAACAGTTTTAGCAGGTAAGCACCCACACAGCAGCATGTGTCATATATCAAAGAGGCACAGACTGTAAAACAGCATCCTGCAGTTTGCAGCGAGTAGAAAGGCTTCTAATAAAAGCTTGATCGTCCCTCTTCTTTGGTTTCACAAGCCGTCCTGGATAGTGATTGCAAAATTGAGTTGTAAGCATCAAAAGGAGACTGGAGTCATCTTAAACCATGTCTATAAGTTTCTCTGGGATCCAGGAGGCTGAGAGTATTGAGTGCTTGGCAAATGCAGGATTCCTGCTCTGTTGGAAAGTCTCTCTTTGTTTCATGTATAGAGCTCATATACACGCTATGAGGTAAAACCAGATAGCACAAGGGCAATTCTGCTTTCCTCTCAGCATCCATAATGTGGGTGACATTCCTAATTCCCGCTAAAAAATATTAAATAATACTAAAAAATAAGCCAACTGCTAACTGATTAAAACTTGAGGGGAAAAACTATAAAACCCATTTTTGTGTATGTACACACACTGTAGTAATATAATAGGAGAGAAAAGTGCTATTTATTATTTACGTATTTATCAAGCTTCCAACTGTTTTGACTTGGTTTTGGGGTCTTTCACATTTTAATTTCCTGGAGTAGGTGGGCAGCAATGCTGGGAGGCAATTCAGTACAGCCAGGAGGAATATGCAGTGCACTCTTTTATGGAGATATTCCTTGTTTGATGGGTTTCCCAAACTGAAATGAAGGTCACTGACTTCATGTGTGCAGGATGGTCTCTGTTTAGGGAGTGCATGGCTTTTGTTACTATGTGAAATACAGAAGTAGTTACAGAATTCTTTTTTTAAGGTTAAAATTATCCCTCTACCTCCTGTCTCCCAGTACGTGTGGGAATACACTGGTGCCTGAGGGCGGCATTTCTCTGTTTAGCAAAGGCACAGTGGGGAAAATTACAAGTGTCTCTCAAGACGTCCCAGTACTCAGAGTCACTCAGCTGACCCTGGTGGAAAGACCCGATGTACCTTAGGGCACATCAGTCTGAAAAAGAGTTGGATCAGAGCCTGTATAAATTAAGGTCAACGCAGCTGGTAATTCTGCAAAACCTTGGGCAGCTTGGGTTTACATCGCTCCAGCTCTGAGACACGGCTCAGCAGGAGCAGGTCCTCAATGCACGGGGAGATCTGGGACAGTCGGGACTGCTCAGCTTACCAAGGCATATCCAAACCTAGCACCTCCCTGGGTACAAGAACTCTTTACATGCAATTAGGACTTGGGTTACAGCTGGTTTTGCTGTGTAATTATTAACATTACTGCAGCATTATCAAACCTGGATTTCACTGCTGATCTGGCGGATAATCCTTACATGTATGAAACAAAAGCCTGCTGCTCCGCCCCAACCTCAGCCGTCTGCCTCCCACACCTGCGCCCGCAGCAAGTAAAGCACAGGACTTTCCACCCCAGCTTGTGTTTGCAGTATCTATTGTTTGCTGAATTATCTATTTTGGTGAATACATGGTGTGGGAATGGGCCAGGGCAAAGGACGAGCTGTTTAGTTCAGCCCTTAACTGGGGTTGAAGAATACTAGCAAAAATTAGCCAAAAATATTTGTATTTCCTGCCAATCACTCTCAGTGATTTCTTTCTTTTTCTTTCTTTTTTCCCCTCCAAGTTTCACACAAAGCTCCGTCTTTAAGATCAGCTGGTCTACAGGCAGTTCTTTGTATTCAGCTGAATTTAAGATTATGGCTGAGCCATAAAGAGGGAGAAAGGTAACACTGGAGAGTTTCTGCAACGGTAAATCCTGAAATATTCAGACCCATGACATTTTTGTAGCTGGCAAATGCTGAGCAAGGCATGTCTGGTTGACACTGAGGCCCAAACCTGGCTACATTTCACAGAAGAACCTGCTGTGAGTCTCAGGTTTGGGTGGCATCATATTTTTAAAGAGGTCTTTCCAGTCAGATACTGGAATGCTATTTTCATTTGCTGCTGTCTGCAGTGCAAATGCTGTTTGATGAAAATGCTCCTGTTGTTAAACCTCGCAGGCTGGAGAGCAGCCAAAGAGCAGAGGAAATGCGGGAGGGAGCATCACGCCGATAAGGGCCAGAGGAACAAACATTGTGCTGTCATGGCATCAGGACCTGCTTACCGCACATTCGTAAGCTTTTTGAATTCACTGTGAGGGAGTGGGAAGAGGACGTTCCCACCTGTTCTCCACTCTGGGCTGGAGGAAGGTAAGGGATAGCCCTCTCTTACCCCCACTGAGGATAGGGAAGTATTTGCTTAAGTCATCTGATGCTCTGCAGTGGATTCATGGCTCAGTCCAAGGAATTTGCATTGCACAGGAATAAACTGATGCACTTTCTGCCCTGGTCATGCCCCATGCACTCTCCTCTGAGGAGAGGAGAGGTATAAATGCAGCTTTCCTCTGGTGCAAAACCCAATCTCCAGTGTCTGGATGTAACTGTCAGCATATGTGACAAAGACATGTTTAAATTAGGTTAACAGCGCTCTCTCTTATGATGCAGTGACCACTACTACTATTTAGAGAGGGAATGGAGATGTTAAGCCACGTAGTGTGCAGTGTGTGGTGGTTATCAAGGGAAACCGACTATGGTTGCATGGAAGCTCATGGTTTTCCCAGAGCTGTACGGCTGAAGCTGGCAGGCCCTTTTAGGGGAGAAGGTCTGTTACCCAGAAGGCAGGGCTAGAGCGAAGGGTGCTTATTCCTGCATGTTTCTGAACCTTTACTTCTAGGGCTGCACCATCAAGGCCTTTCTGTGGGGTACTGGGATGTGCTTCGACTGAGGTGTAAGTGCATGTGCCTGGAGGCGCGTATGTACGTCAGTTAATTCTGTCTAAAAAGGTTAATGGCTTGAGGCTGTGCAAACCCAAGCAGCCTTATACAAGTTCCAGTTCATTACTGGAATGGTATTAAATCAACCACTAGTTACAGACACATGTACAAGTCACCGAGTTTGGATTCACAGGCCTTGAGACAAACAGGATCTTGGGGATTATTAACCTAATGTGCTTACTGTAGACTTCCCCATGGGAATTCTTGTGCTAGAAATCATACTTATGCAAGCGAGGCCCATATAAGCAATGAATTTTAACTCCAAAATTCAAGTCTTTAGTGTTCAGAGGCAGGAAGGCAGCTTGAGATGTGGTTTCTCCCCATATCTAATGAGTGGTGTTATGAGGAAATCTTCTACTTCATCAGATGCGTCTGATGATTCTTTAAAAGGTTTTGGCTGTATTTTACAGGGTACCAGAGCTCACCACAAATGGGAAGAGGAAAAAATCTGTGAAGCCTGAGGCTTTGTCACCGTGGTGACATCTATTTGAATTTGGAAGTTGCATTAGTTTGAGCTCACAAATTTTTCTTTTCCTGTCATTAGAGTCACGCCTCTTATCCTCTCAGCTACCTCCGCCTTCTCTTCCTACCCCACGATGACTGCATTTAAAAACTAAACTTCCTTTCACGGAACAAATACACAGGATAAATTATCTCCATCCATTACTGCCTCCAGCAAGCTGCCACTCGTGCGGCCCATATCTAAGTGGACCTTGTGTATAAATGTGAAGAGAAAAAAAAGTCTCTCTTCTCCTGTGCCAAACAATTTAACAGCTATGATCAGATATGTCCAAATGTGAGAGGTCTTTATCCATCCTTTAATAATCACAGAGCTGACCGCATTCACCCCTCCAATGACTCTACTGATTAGGTGGCATTCACAGCAGAGATGAATTTGACCTAGTAAGTACATCAGTGGTCTTTTGCATTTGCTTTACATAGCACGCAAAGAAGCTCTTCAAAAGTTTGTGGTACAACATAACCTTGACTTCAACTCTAGTTTTAATGGCTAGTTGGAAGATGACAAAGACCACGCTCTTTGGGAGACTGCTGTAGGGTGAGAAGCCTCAAAACCACATGGCCAAATCTAAGCATAAGTGAAGTCTATGCAGCCCACACAACTGCAGTGGCAGCTGTCAGAAGTATGCCAGAGAAAGCCATGCTCCTGGCTGACAACTGGAGGGTAGAGAGTCTGAAGCACAACTTAAAGGAAAAAAGTTCCTTTGATGGATATCCAAAATTGGTGACTGCTTCCTTTCAGGATGAGCATGCTGTGCCTAGGGAGATGCTGATCATCTCTTGAAACAACACTGCAATCAGCATGGATTGATGGTTTGACAGGAACCGTGATCCATAAACAACGGCACTTAAAGCACTTGGTTTTGATGAATTTGTGTGTTTGATCCACTTGTCAGAGGGAGAAGCCAAGCTGTGGCTGATGGGTAGAGCCAGGACCAGATTTATCCATTCGCTAATGGTTTTCTGGCCACTGAGAAGCTTGCTCTTAATCAGCAGAAATTCTGTCTTAGCACCTGATTTTAGAAGGAATTTTCTCCCCTGCACTGACCAGCATCACCCATCATCCTTCCCTGCTTCAGTCTGTGCTCACAATCAAGTTCACTCTCAGTAGCACGTATTTTATTAAATTTGACTGTGAGAACGTCACCAATTATGAAGGGAAAAGCAAGAGTGAAGGTTAGGGGGGAAAGGTGAAGGTTAAATTCAGACATTCATGAGTTTATGGGGCAGTTTGTCCTCAAATCAAAGCCAGGCATTCATGTTGAGCTACGTAAACAGGAATAAATGCTCATGTGAAACTGACTTAAGAAGCAAAACCCCATAAGAATGTTTGCCACAAAATATGTGCTTTCTTCTCCCTTCCCCTCCTCTCGGCCCCAAGAAAGGAGATTGCTCAGAGCATTGTTGCTATCCTGGACGATTTGATACCTCTAAAGATAGACAAAAAATTCCCTGCCAGTAGACACTCATTCATGCTCAGAAGGCTGCTCTGTGCTGCAGCCGCTGCTGCGAGCACAGCCTGCAAACTGGCTAGCGTAGGATCCCAGAGCAGAGGCGCGTGCCCAGTCCTGGGGTGTGGAGGACACATCCTGGTCCTTCTTGAAGTGTCCAGTGATGTATTTCCTCAATATCACACTCTAAAAGGTTTAATCCAAGGTAAAGTTTTGGGAAGGAATAAGAAAACTGGTGAGAACATTTTTTTTAAGAAGCAAATTAACCTCAGATCCCCAGCTACCTTTTATTTACCAAACAGAAGAAGTTTCCCTGTGTGCTACATTTCTTAAATTATAGGTTTCCCATTTCCTGGCATCCTAATAAAGTCTAGATGAATGATGAGAGAGTCTGCTGGGAGAATGAGTAAACATCTCCTACTGTCTGGAATGTAAGATGACTACTGTCTTATCCTTTGTTACAGGTTGTTAAGATAAAATTACCCTATATATCAACAGCACTGTCAATGAAATTAGAAAGGGCATTCTACCTTCAAGCTGCCCAAAGGGTTCGAGGAGGGAGGAGGGAAGGCAGTTGCTTCTCTGTTTATTTTGGTTTTCCATTTGCTATGAAAGAAAGAAACTGTTTTGTTTTGGGGTTTTTTGGCTTTGTTTTGTTCCTTTTAATACAAATGAAAAAGAGGAGAAAAGCCAAGGAGGATGTGCAAGGCAGGTTCTGGATATTTCACCAGTTGTGCAAGCAGGAGAGGAAAGAAATTGTGGCTTGGTGAAAATCCTAGGATAGTTCATGCCTGAACTGCAGTGGCAGCAAAGCTTGGGTGCAAAGAGATCCTGCAGCTGTAGGTGTGGCCCCCATGTAGGGCAGAGGCTGTGAGCCCCTGAGCTAAGGGCACCTCATCTCTCCAGGGCTTTTGTTCTCCAGCAAGCCTGAGCTCTGAGCAACGCCTGCCTGGCGTGCAGTGTCCTTAAGGGCACTCTCCTACAGGGGATGCTGGTGGCCAGCAAGCAAGGAGCACCCCGGAGCGTTTCACCAACAGCACCTCTCTCATTCAGTACTTGAAAATCCCTACTATCGAACGTGGCTAAACATAACCAGTGGGTTGAAAAGTTAAGAGGTCTTGGGAAGACAGAGGCATATGTGCGTGGTATATTCCCTGGAGCCTCATTCACATAGAAAGGAAGCTGACAAGGAACACTTTCCAGACAAGTGTCTTCTTTTCAATTATTTTCAATTCCCTTTAAATAGTAAAGGCTCCTGGGGTAACGTGTGCAGGCTTTGCTTGCTCTAATGAGTATTAGCTCGTGCAGTAGGTCCTGCTAGTGGTGAGCCAAGGCACGCAGCACTGTCCTTCCCATTGTCTGTGTATGACTGCTTGGGAAGGCAAAACAAATCCTGGCACCCCCATTCAGACAACAGCTGTCCTTGCTCCAGCAATGGCCCCTCTGGTCCCAGGGAGACCGGCTAGAGAGCAGGGAAGGGTGCAGATCAGCGTTGAGCTGGAATGATGGGAGGTGAGGGTTGGCATCCTGAGAAAATCATTTGCATTTTTGAGAAGACCCAATCTAATCTGATTTCTAATTCAGCTCTGGGAAATGCCTACAGATTTGGTGTTTTCTCTAGATTTCCTCAAGACACCTCTCAACCTCAAGTTTTCTCCTGTGGTTTGCCCCATTTCTGTTTCTCTTTATCTGCTGCTGCACACTTGTCAGCTACAGTTTTAGGAGCACCCTCTTGCACATTCACTAATGTGTCTCTCTGGTGTCTTTTTTATCAAATCTTGATGTTGTTGCAGTTTTACTGGTCTTTAGAGAGAAACCACTGGAGAAGATCTACTTCTCCCAGAAAGTATTTTCTGGAAATGTGAATTTCATGAACATGCACTTAATTGCCAAAACACTAGAAAACAGTCTATATTGTCTGCCTGTACTCAGGAGAAATCCAATGTTGACCTGTTTTCCTTGTAATTAGGCTGCATTGCCAAAGTAATTACCTCGTTTAGACTTGTTATATTAATTGTCTTCAGCTGTCACTACTCTTGAATCCTATAGCCGTGAGAGTGGGACCCAAAACTTAACTCCCATTGCCTCTATTCCACAAAAAATTAATTCCCTGCTCCAGACGCCTCCCCCAGATGATGCCTGTGGTCCAGGAGGTGATAGGCTGTGGTGGAGCTCAAGGGTTTCTTGTGGAGGGACAGGGGTCTTATGCAAGTCAAAGATAGCCTCATCACTTACGTGTCCTCTCTTGTATCCATGTCAGCTTCTGCTACAATCTCACTCCTTTGCCTTTTCTTTCTCTGTTTTTACCAAGCACTTTGTTTTGCTTCTTTTTTTAAAAAAGTTGTTCTTCCATTTTTGAAACTCAGACATTTCACACTTAGAATATTTTTGTTTTGAAATCAGAAAAAAATATAACTGAAAAAAAACTGAGAAAAGCTGGAAATAAAAAGCTGAACTTGGGTGAGAAATGCTCTTGGATTCGCAAAGCATTCCTCAGTTTCTGCCATCTCATCTTGTAATGTGTCAGAAACTTTACATGTCACGCTCTCATGCACTTATGTGTGTGTGTACATACATATACAAATGAGAATTTTCTCTGACAAGTTGTAGGGCTTTGATACAGATTTTCCACCCCTAACCATGTCAAGAAGAAAATATCTTAATGCTCTATTCACAAAATGCTTTTGGCCCGTTTCCATTTGAATGTTATGCTTGTTTGCATAGGCAGTTCTTAAGGGAGTTCATAAAACCTCTTTTTGCCTGAGTTTGTGAATGCCTGCCCACTGCATGAGCCTAAAATTACATTGGGAAAGGGTCTGTTTGGGATGCATACATTTTGCACGTGTCCTTTAAGTAACTCAGATATGTTTTCAAAGGCAGATGTTTTCTCTACAGACTGAA